>NC_048897.1:31730125-31751087 GCF_011077185.1 Oxyura jamaicensis
CCCCCCCCCCCCCCCCCCCCCCCCCCGTCCCTTCCATCTGGATGACAGAGATGTGCTGGCAAAAGCCTGCTGTGACTGCTCTGTTTCTTCTTGGGAAAAGGATGAGAAAGGCCAGGGCCCTCAGCCCAGTGCCTCCATGTCAGTGTGGGGAAGGTCGCAGCCCTTGGGCCAGCAGGCTGGAAGCCTGTGCCTGTGCAAGGCACAAGAGGTGCTGCGTGCTGAGCTGCTGTTGCACAACAGCCAGACACATATTTGCTAGGGAGTCCTTTCCAAAGGGAAACTGGCTGAAGCTACCGTGTGACGAGGGCTCCCTCTACATCCCTGGAGTCTCACTGTCTCACAGCTAATCTTGCCGAACTCGCAACAGAATTCACCCTTGCAGGACAGCACTGAGTCTAGTATCTGTGCTCAGTTAAAGCCATCTTCCAGGAAGATAAAGCAGGGGAATCCACATCTTTCATGACAGCTGACTCTAGAAATAAATTGTTCTCTCAATTAAAAAAAAAAAAAAAAAAAAAAGAAAGAAAGAAAAAAAAAAGTACCATATTCTTAATGTGATTTTGCCTGAGTTCATCCTCCAGATACCGATCTTTTCTGAGCTGCTTCCTGTGATCCCAGATCCTTTAGACCTGACAGCTTGACATGATACAGTTCCTGTCCCATAGCTGCATTCCTTGCCTATAGATGTGTTACTTCAAGTGTAAGGAAGTGGTCCAGAATGCTCTGTGAGGCTGCCCTATTCTGGCTATTTTACAGCCTTCTGTTCCTCTTTGTCTTCCACACATCTTAGCAGCAGCAATTTGAAAGAAACAAAAAAAAAAAAAAAGGAAGAAAAAAAAAAAAAAAGGAAAGAAATCACTTACAGATCATTGATAAAAATGTTGGGTAGCATCTTTTTTTTTAACTGATCCCTGTGGATTTCCACTAGAAAACTCCTCCTTCAGGGATGATTCACCACCGATAGCTACTTTGAAATCTGTCATCTAGCCAGTTCACTAATCAATTGAAAGTGTGCTTTATTGATATTGCAGAGTGCTAATTTTTTAATGAGAATGTCCTGTGGTGCTAAGCCAAGTGCCTTATAAAAGCCTAAGTCTATTATATCTATGCAGTTAACTTTATCAACCAAACTTGTAATCTCATCAGAGAATGAAATCAGGTTTGTTTGACAAGACCTCTATTCCAAAGTATTCTGTTGACTGGCAGTAGTTGTAATACCATCTTTTAAGTCTTAATGGAACATCACATTTCTTTTTCCTTTATTTTGCTCTGGTTCACACCAGGCTACCATGGCAGTTATCTGATAGGACCCAGGAAAGTAAATGCATCATTAGAACTTCTCCACGCATTTTGAATTTCTCAAAAATACCAAGACTTGTTAATCGTTAATCTGCTCTAGACGAGCCTTCACCAGCAGTTTTAGAACTCTTAAAGCCCAGTTACTAAGATCTGCTGATTTCTGCAAAGTTTGTACCTAACAGATGTCTAATACCTTCTCGCATAAACAACAGACTAAGGAGTCTTCATCGTCATTATTCTCTGATTCGATGATCTTCATGTAAGAAAGGTACATAACACTTTTTTTCTAAACGCAGGACAGAAATACTCACTAAAGGTCTTCTGTCTCCTCATTCTGATAATAGTGTATTCATCTCCAGCAAAAAAGAGCACCCCTACAAATGTTAGTTTTTTCTTCTATTTCTTAAATATTTATAAAACTCTTCTTTATTGAGGAGTCCTTAGCCCTTTCAGCCCTGGATTTTCTTCCAATGTCCTTCACTTCCCTTATCGATTTTCTACACTTCATAACTTCTGATTCATATAAATTGCTATCTAGTTCCCTTTTTCAATTTCTCATATATTGCTTTTTTTTTTTTTTTTTTTTTTTTTTTTTTTTTTTTTACCTCTAATTGCTGCCTTCACTTTACCACTGAACCAGGATGGGCAGATGGCCAAGGCTGGTCTCTCTTGATTGTGGGACGGTGGCTTTTGGCTATGTAATCAACTCTTGTTAAAAAAAAAAAAAAAGCCTCCTGTCTACCAGGAAGGTCACAGGATTGAACAAGGAGAAGGGCTCCTCAGTGCAGTGACAGGGTGACAGAAGAGCCATACTGGGACACTTATCTGGCCCACGCTATGAGCAGAGCTGTTGTAGGACTCAAGCTTGACGCCATCAAGCTCTTCATAGTGCAACAGAAGCACTCTCTGCTGGTGTTGCTCACTTTGCTGTCAGGACTAAGCCCAGGGTAAGACTTATGGGACAGTCTGTATCAGAGTGGAGAAACACTGAGCAATGACAGAGCAAAACAACCAACACTTATCAGCTGCTTCGGGGTTCTGCTTCCAGTGCTGTGGAGTAAAGAAACCAAGGTAAGGGTCAGGAGGCACGGGCCACAGCATGTCCTCAGCTCTGGATGGTAAGAGCTGCTCCGACTTCACCGATTTGTTCTAGTGCAGGTAGAAGTGTGGTTCTGTAGGAGCATAAGCCACAACAATCCTGCTTTGTTACTGCTACTGAAAGTAAAACATGAGATCTTGTTCTTCATGCAGCTACAGCCTTTCAACGCACACACAAGGAAGCTAGATAGTGCATGCTGTTTTGTTTATATTATAACCTTCACATTCAGCCTTGCATTCTTTTAATATGTTATTATTCTTAGTGTATTTTTGACGGAATAAACTTGCAGAGCCTGCATGTATGTGCTTGCATGCAAACAGCTGACTCCTAAACCATTAAGAATGCAGACTACCTCTGGGCTAGTCCATAACTCCCCTGGGTCAGAGGCAGGGTTTAAAGCTGAATGCTTAGATTAGCACCTGTGCTGCCTAGACCTGCCTTCTGCTGCTTGCCTTCCGTATAGGTAAATTCCTGAATTTCCCCTCTCCCTGCTGTGTGTAATTGCTCACGTAATCGAGCTTCTCGGGACTTTCCTCTCTTCCACACAGCTCTGTGTACGTTGACCCTTTGTTTCTAGTAATTAAAGCAAATGGAATCAGAAGGGGCAGCTCACTCACTCCTCGCTAGAGGAGAAACTGACAATAGGGCAGGCATTGCTTTGAAGGAGCCGCCCTGCCAGAGCTGTGGCTGATCTCTAAATCCTCAGTGAAATGCCACCAGGGCTCACCTGGTGGGTGAGAGAACCCAAGCAAAGTCTGCCTTTCCTAAGTGCATTTCAGAGAGCTGAGAAGCAAATCCTTAATGCCCAGAGCAGCAAGCATACTCCAAGTGTGATCATTACCCATTTTTTGACACAGTAAGTGTGCTATAGACATACCCTGTTACCCTTCAGAGACAGCAGCCTCATCTTAAGCATTTCTAGGTCCTCTTGCCTCAAGAATACAAATTGATCGACCTGTGTATTGAAGAGCCCTCCAGGTTAGCATACAGCACACGTTCAGTTAAGGACAACCTAGAATGGCCAGGGAGAAACATTATCCCCTGACCTCCCCCCCCCCTTTTTTTTTTCTTCGCCAGTACATTTAATGCTGAGATGGAGTGAGCAAGGTGTGGATATAGCAAGGGGACGTATAGCAAATGCTACATTAATGGTTCCTGTTAGGTTCTCGCTCCTCCTGCCAGAAGCTGCAAGAAAAGAGTTAGGTGAGGAGGCACTGGGCCTTGTCCAGTCTCCTCCCACCTGCCCTATATGCCATGCCAGCAGTGCTAGAGGGAAGGGCTCTTGCCATATAGCCTCATGTCTAGGCCTGCTGACCCTCAGGGACATGGCCAGGCAGCCTCCAGAGCACCTCAGTGCTCTGGTAGCTGTAAAAATTCATAGCTATTGATTTTGTAATTAACAGTTTATCAATGCCATTGACACCAGCTCATTGATGGATTGCAGGGAAATTAATCCTGCAATGTTATTTTATTTTTTTTGCAGTCAGCTGCCAATTTTGAGCTTCTTTCAGAAAAGAGGAAAGGCAGTCCTTGATCTTTATTTCCCCAATTGCTCTCCATCTATATGCCTAGCTTTTTAGGGCTATTAGGTCTCACTGTACAGAGGTTAGTGGCATGAGAGCACAACTTAAGCACTGTCTACTGCACAGCAGCATCAGTACTCCAAAGCAGAGCACCCACCTTGAGCTGAAGCATGGCTTACTGCTTGGGTACCTCTAGCACCCACTGGGATCTGTGAGCTCTCATAGGATATGATTACTTCTCCTCCATGTGCCCCTGGGCAGAAAAACATTAAATAAGAAGGCTGGAGCATGTTTCTCTCCAAATTCCAGCTCCTGATGCTTCTTTCTCCAAAATCACCTCTGCCACCTGGAAGGAAGCACACTTATTTCCCCTGATTGTGCATGGGAGTTCGCCAGAGGTGCTGCCTATCTGGGGGAAGTTGACAGACTGATTTGGCAACATGCTTCTCCCTCTCTACTCCTCCAAATTAACCTCCGTGGCTAGCTCAGGTCACTGTGAAAACCTGCCAGCCCTTTACTGGCCTTTGTTGCCTGGTCTCTTCGATACAAAAAGCAAATGTAGCAATAATGATTTTTCCTCAGTAGGCTTCTTGGAAGTACAACCCTTTAATATCCTCTAATTAGTGCAGTCATTCTAAACAGCTTCTTAAACAGCTTTCTTGCTAGACAGAATATTTTGTCAACTGTTGCAATACTTTATAAATCATGTACCATAAATAGATATAACTGTACATGTATTTTATGAAAGTGACAGTCTCTAATTTGTGTTGAGCTCTCCACACAGATGACATATATTTCTATAGAGATTTGGGCATTTCAGCCAGCTTCCCTCCTCTTCACTGCTGTCAGACTCAGGAACCCAAGCCCTCACATTTGTGTTGGATGCGTGTGGGCTGAGCCAGCCCTCTGTTACACTGCAAAGCCCAGCTAGAGTGGCAGACGGGTGCAGCTCTGTGTGCATGCATGCTTATTCTAGCATCCCTATGCTGCTGCTCCTGGATCCATTGCCCTGTGGCAGCAATCCTTACCAATAGCTTCCGTATTGATTAAAAGTCTCTGAACAATGAAGACAAGGCAATGGTGTCTCCTGCTCTTGTTGGAGTTGTAAGGAAGAAGCAAGTATCAGCGAGATGAAAGGGAGAAAACCCTTCAACGATGCTGTCCTTGGCTAGCTTCTCCAGAGTAACCTCTCCCCTCGGTGGTGCTGCCCTCTGTCATCAGGATTTACCCACGAGTTTTGCAGCCTGTGTTTGCCCGTGTTCACCCCCTGTACCTCAACTCGATCCTGGATGGCGTCACTACGAGCTACCTTTGCCTCAGAGAGACACCAGGGAGCTGTGTTAGCCTTGCACACTCTGCAAGCCCCTCCAGCAGCTTGTAGGAATCTAACTGGCAGCCTGAGGGAAGGGGCCTTGCAGGACACGTGGATTTCGGTGACAGACTGAAATGGGAAGCTCTCCGAGCAGCTGCTGGCAGTCTCTGAAAACAGGGGCATATGCACAAAGGTGGGGCCAGCAACACCCCTGTGCACACTGGTTGTGACCTACTGGGGCTTTTCTGTCTTGCTGACACCCTGAGCAGCTGCACAGCAATTAGGCAGTTTAGACAGATGAAGCACTATAGCAGTGTTAATTATTCTTAATGAGATTGCTCCCAAGTGGCAGCACAGCAGATGCTGCCCCTTGCAGGGTGACTCTCCCTGGCAGGAGCATGGAGGGCAAGTGAGTGTGAGTCGCAAAGGCCCCAAGCTGACCCCCACACAGACTTGGGGTACCAGCAAAGCAGGCACACGGTGCACAACATGTCACCAACCCCAGCAACAACCTTATTGTTCCCGCACTGCTAGGGCCAGCTCTTGGGGCTCATGCCAAATTTTGGAGCAGCAGTACCTGCCAGCAAGGTGTCTTTTCCCCAGTAAGGTGTTTTATTTTTCATTTACAAAACAAAACCGGAAAAGCAATAAAATAAAGGAAGCTTAAGGACTGTAAAGCATTTCCTTCCTCATGTCTGATTTTACTGTTTGCTTTCTCTTCTCCCTCCCCCCAGACTCTATGCACATAGAGGACATGGATGCAGTGCAGAAGCTCCAGGACCTTCTCCACGAAGCCCTGCAGGACTACGAGCTGAGTCAGCGCAATGAGGAGCCCCGGCGAGCAGGCAAGCTGCTCCTGACCTTGCCCCTCCTGCGGCAGACGGCCGCCAAAGCTGTGCAGCACTTCTACAGCATCAAACTGCAGGGCAAGGTTCCCATGCATAAACTCTTCCTAGAAATGCTAGAGGCAAAGGTCTGACAGCCCCAGCGCCAGCCGACAGTGGCCGGGGAACAAACTAGAAACAAAGATGCAGACAATGGAGCAATCCAAACAGCAGCAGCAGCCACCGCCGGCTTTTATCTCCAATCACTTATTATGGAAGAATTATTTAATGTCTATCTGTCGGCGTGACTGCAGAATCTCGTGTACAGGAGGGGGGAAACTCTTTTAATCAGTCACCTGTTTCTCTTTTTTTCATTTGTTTTCTCTGTGGGAAATACCAGAATATGCTCTTGCACTTGTTGAGGCGGTCGTTGGGGCTCAGCCCCTCTGAGCGGTGATGCTCTTAGCACTGTCCAGGCCGCCTGATCCCCAGCTCCCTCCGCCAGTGCTGGAGGGGGACTGGGGACTAAAGCAGGAAGAGAGGAAGAATAGAGTCAATATAAACTTTATCTGCTGGTGCTGTGAGGGGTCAGGCAGAGGGGGAAGCAGCCAGGGTCCTTCATTTTGCCACCTTTCTGGTTCTAACCGTAGGGCAGGTGCTCCTTTGGAGAGGAGCGCTACTGGACCTCTCCTGGTCGCAATGGCTGCCTCCCGGGCTCCTCTAGCGACAGCTAACACTTGTACATACAGGCCCCACTTCTTACCGGGAAAGATGCTCCTAACTGTGTAAGATATTCTGCGACCTTGTACAGTGTGTCATTACGCCTGGCTAGTCCCTCCCATGCACAATCCCCACTGGACCCTGAAGAGGCAGGATGTACGTCCCTGAGAGAATGCAAGTCTCCTTTCCCAGATGGCAAGGAAAGAAAAGAGCCTGATGTAAGCTTTTGTGCTGGGTTGACTTGATAATCTCTGCATCCTCTCCTATGTGGTGCTAACTACAATTCTTCCACACTTTTCACCCTGTAGTGTATCAAACCTGCCTCTTCAGCTCAGCTGAGTGCCATTCCCCACCCATTCCTTGTGGCACAGAACACAAGGCTTTGTCTGCATGGTTACCGCCCAAGTGTAAGTACACCCCAAACCAGGGCTTTCCTAGACTTCATTGAAGTGATAGATCTTTGCCTCTTTGCCTCCACAGAGACTAAGGCTTATTGCCAAATGCTAGTTAGGAATCAAAGGAACCGCTTTTTCGTGGAGGCAGCTCCTGAGCCCATGAGATTGCTTTTTTTTTTTTTTTTTGTTTTTTTTTTTTTTTTTTTTGTGGCAGCCTAGGGAAATAAACCTAGAGGGTGGCATGGAACCCCCACATCCAGTATCCCAACTACTGTCTTCCCCTGCCTCATCCCATTATCCTCAACAGCAGCAAAAGAGCTAGTTAGCATAGATTGTCCCTGGACCTGTTAAGACGTTCTCTTGCTGATGGAAAAAGCTGTATACCTGACCGTGAGGTGGTGGGAGAAGAAGTGGGGGAATGTTCATTTACTCCTCTCGTGTAACAAGGTTCCTGCTGCATCCAAGCATTGGTTTAGATCTGCTGTCTAAGCCACAACTGCTGCATTTCCAGTAGCCAGAGGGGAATTTGGATGACTGACAAAAGCAGCTTGTTTGCATTCTCTGAGATGTTATTTTCTTGGTCACTTAGATCTGAGCCAGCCTGAGCTGATGAAACCCGAACACATTGTCTGTTTTGTGGTCAGTGGCATGGCAGGAGAGGTGAGCAAAAGCTTCTGATCTGCATTTGAGGCACCACGACCTCTACTGCCTCTGTTCCCCTCAAGCTTCTGTCCCTTCCTGGATAGCCCAGGTGGTGTGGCCCCCAGCAGGAACTCTTCCAAATGGCCAAGGCGTGTGATCAGGGAGACGGTGGGTGGTTGTTTTCTGCTGGAGCAGAACGTGTCGCTGTGCAGGCTCTCGGTGCTGCAGTGTGAAGGTCAGGCTAGCTCAGAGACTGAGGATGCTGATACTGAGCTCTCAGCTCATGTAGCCAGCCCACTCCTGGTACGTGAGTTAGTTCAGTTCCATCTCCTCTGAGTTCTCCATACACTACACTCATAGCTGCTCTCACCTATTTTGTACTCAGTAAAGGAATTTGGTCTCGCTTCAGGCACATCAGTAAACCAACAGAAACCTAAGGGGCAGAAGGCACACGGGAGCTGGGATTGTTTCCATGCTTGCAGCAGCAATTACACAGTGGCCTTGTGCTTTGAACAGATACTTGTGCTTCTCTTCCTCATCTCCCTCCCAGAGGCAGCTGGGGAGAAAAATTATAGCTTCTGGTTGCGCTGATGATCCCTGTACCCATCTGTGACTGAGAGGGACCAAACTGAAATGCAAGCCATCACTAGAGGCAGCTTGCCATGTGTTGCAACCTGGCAACTCTTTCTGGCTGTGGCATGAACACTCACAAATTTGCTGGGCTGCATGATTGCCTCTAAGTTGGACTCATTTGACCACTGAAGCTTCCCTGCTGAGTCCCACTCAGGCCAGCCACAGCACATTGTCTTTGAAGTTGCTTCAGAGCTGTACAAAAGTAGTTGTCCCAAAGTGGGCTCTAAAGCTCCGAAGAAGCAAGTCCTGTTCTGTGGGATCCTGTCTGGAAAGGTCATTTAATAAATGGTCCTGAGCAATCTGCTCTAAGTCACCCTGCTCGAGGGGGGGCTTGGAACAGATGACCTCAACCATTCTGTGATGCTGTCAAAAGGCTATTCCATCTTTATTGAATTTGGGCTTGGGCCTGCCTTCCAGAACAGAAGGGAGAACAACCTGCAAAACAGGACTATGAAGGAGAGCTGCTCCGTCAGCTTGTAGCCCACAGCCACTGCTGGCTATTTAGAGTAGAGCTATGGTGTGGAGGCAGCTCCTATGTTGACAGAACAATACAAAGATACCAAATGCATTTTTTTTTCCAGGACCTTCTTTCTCCATTACAGCTTCATAACCTTGGAGCCCATCTGGTTATCCCCCATTACTTGAAGGTAATAGACTTGGAAATGTTTGCTTCTGAAATAAGATGGGATCTGAACCAGGCAGTAATTAACATTTATTAATCTCTACACCAGGAATGCAAACTCTTCCCCAGGAACGGGGATAGAAACACGTCTAAATTTAACCCTTAAGTCTTGTACCATCTTTAATTGGGAAGCAGGTCAGGTCTCTTGGACCCTTCAGACAAGTGCAGGAATCCCATGCACCTCTTCCCTTCCCAGGTATTCTGGTCTGTGCATCACTAGTTCTAGCACGCTGCCACAGCTGAGGGGCATGTCCAGCTACAGAGTGAGCTGGGCCTGCAGAGGGGGGTGACATCTTAGTGTAGTTCTCTCAGTGCAGGTTGAAATAGGAAATGAGGCTTCAGCAACTGCTTAGTTCTTTGAGTGCTCATAGCCTCTTACAGAAAGGTCTGGAGATGTGGAACTTGAGCCATGAACCAGGAAATGGACTCTGGTCAGCGCTTTTTACGCAATTCATTTGTAATATGGGAGTCACAGTCAGCTCCATACAGCTGTCCTTCTACATGGGGCAAAAGACGGAATGGTTTGGGCCTTGGGACACAAATGGTCTCTGTGACTTAAAGAAAAGAAAAGCAAAACTGTAGAGGTAAGTGTATCAGTGACAGTGAAGAAGCATGAAGCCGACATACAGCTACTACAATGGTAAAAACAGCTCGAGCCCCTGCTTTGCATGCGCGGATGACAGAAACCACCTACCTGTCAGCCACTGCAAAAGGCAGTTCTTCCCAAGTGAGCAGCTCTTCTCTTTTGGGCACATTCTTCTCTGGGAACAGCGGTCTCTGGCCTGTAATACAAAATGAATCTCATGGGGATCAATTAAAAGAAAGGGTAAAATACCACAGAATTAGGTTTCTGGGGGAACTTGGGCATTACACCTTGCAGCAAAACTGTGAAGCTACAAGAAACTCCCCTGCAACGATCAGAACCTTGCAGTAACGTTCACGCTAAGGGGGCATTATTTTTCTCTTTGTAAGCTGTCATCTTTTTTTTTTTTTAAACAATTAACAAATGTATAAAATAAAACATGCTGCACCAGAAACATGTAAGCAGCTCTTAGAGGGGAAAATCACTGAGAAAGACCCTACAATGTAACTAGTTGAGCTTTTATTATGGACTGGAGCTGAGAAAAAGTGCTTCCACTTTGTATCCACAAGCTATAATCAATCATATGGCCAAAGGCCACTCTTGATCTTGTGGCTGGCTTATGTGGGGAAGCTGGGGAGACAGAGGCTGTGAGAATGATGCAGGGAGCTATAGACAGTCAGTGACATAAACAGTATCTACTTAACTATTATCTGCTCCTAATAAAAAAAGAAAAAAGAAAAAAAAGAAAAACCTGTGAAATAAATTGTATTCTTGTGGTACAGGTCATTTCAAACAAAACAAGAAATAAAACACAGAAATGTAAAAAATAACCCAGACAGAGTAATGTTTATTGTGTTTAGGATACGCTCCATTTTGCCCCTGGGGATGCACATAGGCCCACTGAAGGGGCCGGGGTGGGGGAAGGCCTGATCAATGTGTGCTGTTGAAGGGAAGATAAGTCCAAGCCTCCCACTTAAAAGCCCTCATTTTGGTGTTTTCCCATATCCAGAAAAAAAAATTCTCAGCAAGCTTCTGAGTTTTTGTAAGATTAGTGTTGCTGAGGCCTGGTTCGGCAGGCACCGCCATCAGGACCTGGCACGAACGGCTCTGTCTCTTCCACTCACCCATTTTTCCCCACCTTCTGCACTTCACTGGTGTAAGGAATAAACATGAGCTAGTGATGAAAAAGCCTTGAAGTTGTTCCAGTGAAAAACAAAATCTCTAATCATAAAATAGACCATTGGCTTAAGCCCAACGGTGACATCAGGAGTGTTGCAAGCACTGCAGCAGCTATCCAGTGCTTACAAAGTGGGTACAAGTGCTGAGGTCATGGCATTTGCATTGATCTGGTGGTGAGGCGCTGCAGGAGGGCAAGCTCACGTCTGCTTGAGAAAGCAGAAGGAAACGTGCTGTGGCGACTGGGGCAGGAACATGAGAAATAAAGACCCCAGGTTTTTACTCTGACTCTATAGCACAGACAGCACCACACCCTGTGGAAGCAGTGCCATCTCCATACACCTCAGTCAATGCTGCCAAAGCCCTTTTTGAAACAATTTCAACAGGCAGTGGTACTGGGATGATTCCTCTAAAACAGGCAACCAAGAAGCCATTCAGCCTGCCCTCAGGAGGAGGAGGAAGAGGAAGAGGAGGAGGTGGCTGAAGAAGCAGCGGCTGGTAGGAAAGGCCATGGGACAGAAATGGGCATGACTGAAAAAAAAAGATGAGCACAGAGCTGGGGAGGGAGGTGAAGAACTACAAGATTTTTCTATATAACAGCTGCCTCCAGCCTCCCAGTCATACTGCTCTGACTGTGATGGGCTCAGTCCTTGGACCAACACAGTCCCTTAGGAAGTCTGCATGTGCATACACACACTCACCCTTGCAGACCACCTACATCTAGAGCCCTCACCCTTCCAGCCAGCCAAAAACAACAGCCCTGATCCAAAAGAACTGCAGCCAGAAAGTCTATTTCCGTAAGTGCTAATCAGCTTTGAGAGGACCAGCATGGTTATGGTGTTTGTGTGCTTCCTTCCTTGGGGCTTGGGTAAGGCTAGAAAAGTCATCAGCTTTGGGAGTAGCAGCATCCAAATAATGATAAGCAGGAGTGAAGTCACGGGAAAGACCAAAGGCTCAAAGCATCATTAGTAGGAAAAACTGAGAAAGACAACAGCTACCACTTACTCATCACAGACTGCTGCAGACTTCAGTGTTTCACTGAGCCCTTCTTAAATCTAACCAGTCACATGCTAACGTTGCTGAAAGCGTTGTGCAACCACCTCTGGGCAGCACATGCAGAAACAGCTGTACTGGTTCAGACCACAGGCACATTTAGGTCAGTTCCCTTGCTCCAAAAGTGGCCAGCAGCAGATGACCAGAGATCGTAAAAACAGGGCAAGAGGTATAAAAGCAAGTCTCCCAGCCATTTAAGGATCAAAGATTTCTGGAGCTAGAGATGAAGTCTCTGTGTTTAATAGCTCCTGATGATTTTTCTTACATGAATTTGTCAGTCACTTTTTCAACCAATACAGGTGTTCAGCTCCTCAGCAGCAATGAGCTCCATAGCTCACTATTCAAAGTAGCTGCTTGCCTGTTCTGAACATGCCATCAGCTGGTCATATTTCATGTCCTTACAGCCTGTATTAGAAGACACAATGAACAGTGTCCTGCGCTCACTTTCCCTACCATTCACACTCTTCTATGACTTTGTCAATTTCACCCTCAGTCCTTTGTTTCCAGGGATGACATGCAGCTGCCAGCCTTACCCCCTTCACTGGGTACGCACTGCGCCCATTAAGTTAGGAAAATGTGATCACAAGAAAGGCAAATGTCTGCCTTGCACCACTTGAGCTGGATGCTTTAAAGACAAGTACAAATCCCTAGTGCCTATCTGACACACAGATGGGGTCAGGTCACTCTTCCTGTATCTATCTACATGCAGACATTCACTCACTTTGTCTCTTGGTTATGCTTTCATTCACAGCACTACTGAAGTTCACATTTACCTTCAAAATAGCTTTAAAAAATTAACCTATTTAAACCATATTTTTCTAACAATAATAACCTTAACAGATCAGAATCCTTCTGCCTTCAGATGGGTGAGGCCTTTTCCCCAACAGACTTTTTTTTCCCTCCATTTTTTCCATCTGAAACTAAGGGAACTGAAAAGACTCCTTGGCCTTTATCTGATCTAATCCTTATGTTATAGCAGAAATGTGTTTTAAAAGCAGAAGATCTTTAATGCATTCCTTGATGTATTAAATAAGAGATTTTTGGTAATATATTCCTTCCTATTGCACTTTAAAATTTGTTTTCTGTTTAGAAATCCCAGCTTTTTAAAATCATAAATACCAATCTACTGCGTCTCCAAATGCTTAAAATGAGCACATTGACCATGCTACCAGAAGAGCATTATTCTGATGAATGAAATTACTATGCATTTTGTTCGTCGATTTCAAGAAACTGGCATTACATTTTCAATCAGCTTTATCACACGTCTCCAACTTAACTGCAGTTGTTGAATAATAAGAGTCAGGACAGTAATCAGATAAGGAGAAGCCACGACAGAGCAAACTGAAATCACTTTGCCTAAATTGGCAAGAATCAACACAAAATAAGCTGCCTTTAATAGATCGGTTAGAACAAAGCACATAAATCATGTTTTTGAGAGGGCTTAATTTACACCATATGCCAATTAAGTCAAGTGCAATACATAAGTTATGAATAATCTCATTGGAGTGAAGAGTGTTGTATTTGGAAGGAAAATGATCTAACTGAAGCCAAAATTATAATCACCTTCAACAATTACATTTCCAGCATTGTAAATTCTTTTCTATTGCAACACTGAAAGCAGTCAATTGTGCAAGTAATTTTCCATTACCATTTACATTATTAAACTCAAACGCATTTACCAAACTCTTGTTTATATTTTTTTTTGCCAGTGGTTAATGCTACTACAAATCAACGATCCTTTGGGTCAATCTTAAGAAATACAATTTCACCGGCTATTATTCTGTCTAATGAACCCCTGTAACCAAGCCTGGGGTAATCACTTATTTCCCCCACTTCTTTTTTCATCAAACCATAAAAATTCAGCAGTGTCCTAAGGGAGTGATGCTTATGGGAATTGTATTAGCATAGGCATTATCTTTTCTGGGTGCTAGCCTCAGCTCTGCCACTGCCTTGAGCATTTCTAGCTTTTCTGAGCTGCAGAAAAAACAAAAAAAAAAAAAAAAACAAAAAAAAAAAAAAACTGAATTGCTACTGCAACTTCTGCGCATTTCTTCTTTCCATCACAACTTTTTCATTTCTCATGATCAGGCACTGTGTTTTGGTTTCTTCACTGCTGTGACAGCCTCTTTCTCCTGCCTCTCTCCTCCTGTCCTGTTTCTGACACACTGCCTGTGTGGGTGAGAAGCACATCAGCGACTATGCAGCCTCCTGTGCCAGCTGACCACACTGAGCTGCTCCAAACCCCTCCTGGGACATCCTTGTTCACTGTTCTGGATAGCTTCCCCTTGGAAGGAGGGTCACCCCAGTTAACAGTGTTTATAGTTCCCCATTGCTGAGGCTTTCCTAAGGTGTGCTGGCATTCCAGCCCTGCAAGGAATACAGAGCAACCAAAGTGGATAGGAATGAAGTCCACAGTCCTCAGTCAGACTAGACCAACGGCAGCTTCCATGGCAGGTCTAGTCAATAAGAAAAACTATGTAGCATCTGCCTTGTCAGTGAAATACTGTGCTCACCTCATGTTCCATTGTGCAGTTCAAGAGAACCTGAAATTTACCTGCAGAAGCCAGCACGGCAGTGCAGCAGGGTAGCACGCAGCAGCATGTGATGTTGCCAGTGCTGAACGAGAAAAGTGGCATTCCCGTGATGCTGTGTTCATTTGGCAAAATAGTTATTAACCTGACTTGAGTTACAGCAATTATAGAAACACCACCATGATCGCATTTAGTGATCACAGCAAATAACAACAGTTTATAAATAAATCATAAACACCTTTTAAGTGTGTCTAGGAATAGAGTCATGAGAGAAACAAGCAGCCAAAAGGAGAGGACAAAGCCAGGACATACACTCCACAGCTGTGTTTCTCAACTTTTTTTTCAGTCTTTTCTAAACAAAAGGAAAGCTTACTTTGTCAGCTGTAAATGAGTAAGGGCTAAACAAAACCTCATGCCTGCCTAGAGAGACAATTAAAATGTTTTGGGTTTACAAAAATTATAAGGTGATCATTATAACTATCAAAAACTAATGGAAAATGTAATAAATAGAAAAGCAAATGTGACCCCCTTTCTGCAGATCAGTAACAGATACTGCAGGTATCGGTACTGCCATGCTAGCCCAGCAAGCATTTCCACATGATGCCTACTGCCAGCTCTTGGGGCAGGGTCCCCTTTCTGTTCTGTCTGCTCAGTGCGTGTAAAGCAAGCCCCTTGCTCTGCTCTTCTTCCCCAAGGCGTGTTGCTTGCAAATAAATATATCATGAAAAGTGGCTGAAACCTCAGATAAGTGATGCTTGGGACTTCTCAAAATACTAGGAGACGGAATTGCTGCACTGGATTAATCAATTTGGATCTTTTTTTTTTTTTTTTTCCTTTTTTGCTTTTCTCATGGAACATGCCCCCAAACCATGGTATGAATGATGCATTCTGGAGTTTGCTGTGTGTTCTGAAGCACGCTGCTAAATTTGTTCTGTCAGTTCTCCAGACATTCTCGCACACAAAGACAGCAGTAGGATACCTATAACTACCTGACTGCTGTGTGTTATTTATCCAAACGCAAGGAAAAGAAACCACCACAAGCTGTAGGTGAAATTTCATGCCAAGTACAAATGCTGTCACCTCCTTGGTACAAGGTTCCACATTCCGCTGGTTGCTTTTATTCTCACACAGGTCTTCACTCAAATGTTCTTTTCACTGAGTCTGGCCCTGCACCCTCCACAGCATGAGTCACTCACCCGGCAGATCTACATTACATCACATTCATTTTCAAAATGAATGGGAGGGCCTCTCATGAGGTCATCCTAGGAAGGCTCCTGCTTTTTTGCTCACATGTATTTTGAGCTTCCAAGGAGAAAAGAGTGAGAGAAACAGGACAGAGCAAAGAAAACTTGACACAGTTTGCTACATAACTAGTTGTCATAGCTAGCTTTACTCCTTGTGTCCTATTCTTCTGGCTGGTAGGAAACAGTAAAACGAACATGAAGATTTTTGCCTTACCTTCACCATCAAGCCTTGTATCAGCGACAGTGCAATACACAAATACACTACGACCTCCTGGCCACAGAGGCGAGAAGCATTCATTAACAATGGAAAACAATAATTTCACCTTGTTCCTCACCTAGTCCCCAGTGTGACTGCTCTGTTCCTTCCGTTCCTAGAATGAATTTTGGAAGATTTCTCATGGTTTGCAAGCTGATGCAGGAAAAGAAAGGGAAGAAAAATGCATAGCAAAAGGGAGAACGTGTCAATTCAGAGCTTCAGCATCTATGGGCTTAATCAGACTCCCACATACAGGAAGGGTGACAAGCAGCTCTTATGTGCTTTTACTGCATATTCCATACTTCCAGATGGGACGGTAATATAGAAGAGGATGAGGAAGGCCCATCTGAACAAGGCAGACAAAGCCCAGCACTCTTCAGAGCTAACAGAAAAGCTGGAAGATATTTTTCCCATCAGCAAGAGGTTTCCCCCCTGCAAGCTCTGTTCTCTGGGAATCTCTTTGACTGAGAAACAGAATTCAACCCATTGCCCAAATTCAGGGTTTTGATAGCCAGCCTCAAAGAATCCAAAACAGATGAAGCAAGGGACATTAGACTTAGAGTAAGGATGTTCTGGGAGTGCTGCACAGCAAGAAGCACAGCAACAAAACTACAGCTACATTTGAAACACAGCCTGATTCACGTAAATGTGTGAACCACAGCATTCCTCCTGATCCCATGTTCATGTGTTCCTAGTACTTTTATGGAGAAGGTATGCTATTATCTGTTGCTGCATCACACAAGAAAGTCTCTCTTGGACAAGCAGGCCTTAAAGGCAAATGCTTATCCAGACATCAAAAGATAGTGCTTCTCTCTATGAGTCTCCACAAGAGAGAGAGACCTGCTGGAAAGACACCTCTCTCAAAATTACCCTTTCCCAGTATTGAAGATGAGACAGACACCTACTGAGGCTGAGGTGTCAGGAGAGCAGATGCTGGAACAAACTGCTAAAGAATAACAAATCGCCTGCACGGTGTGCCATGTACATCCAGGAGATCTGTAGGGGTCTGAGATGGAAGTGGCTGAGCTGCTGAAAACATGACTTCTCTCATTAAAATCAGCTGTTCTACTGGAGTAATGAAGGGTAGCAAAAGCTGTAAGTTGTTCTAAAAAAGGCACATGGGGTGATCTGGGAAGTCACAGACCACTGAGCTTTACTTTGAATCAGGTGAATTGGTCGAATTATCAAGTAAAATTAGAATCCAGGAAAGGACTGGCACAAAGAATTCATTTTGGTTTGCTCCAGTGTCCTTGCCCTCTTTTCCACTGCCCCCTTGTACCTTAAAAGTTCCCTTGATTCTCCTGCAGTCTTCTGCTTACATCATTCCTCATTACTTTGTGTGTGTGTGGTTATATCCTACGGAAAATTGCTTTTCATCCTCCCACATTCCACCTACTGCTGTCCTGGGAAAAACTGCATAAGCAAAATATTTGTAATATATTCATGTAATAACTGTATTTCCATTGTGGGTACTACAACAAAGAGGGAGTAGCAGAAATCATGCCTGATGTCCTGGTAATCCAGCATCAGTCCCTCACTTGTCCCAGTCCTAACAGATGAGAATTGTAAGTGCCAGGCAGCTGACTGACTTGTGCTATAGACTGGCCTTTGCCATGAGAAGAGCCATACAACAGTCTGTAAGGACATCATAGCAAAGAGTTTTCTACTTCAGCCCTTATAGGATGCTTGATGCAGATGGAGCCTTAGGATGCAGAGAAAGGCCGGATGATCTCTTCAGTTTCCTTGGCAAGATATACAGAAAAGAATGATCTGGCAGGTGTCTTGGTTCTGTGCCTAGAAGCTTTTACCTTGGAAATAAGCATTCCCATCCATTCCCTCTCCCCACTGGTTCAAGACTTTCACGTCTTACAGCACAACTCCTTTTTGTGAACCAGTAGTAGGGAGGAAGCAGCAACCTTCAAAAGATGTTGGCCAAGGTACGGCCAGGCAATAAGAGAATGCAGCCAGGACAGGGCAACCCAGGAGCAGAGCAGCTGATAAATACAGAGTAAACTCCACTCGAGGAACAAAGAGCAGGTGACCTTGAGGCAGAAGACAGGAACCAGCACGGGATCCTTACGGGGCAGCCAGGCAATGCATCTAGGTTCCTGCCTGAGGGTAAGCACCAGAGGCTAGAGGCAGAGGGCTCCCAACCAGGAAGGCCTAAAGCTGAGGATTGCATCCTGCACTAACCTATGCTGGAGGTGTGGAGGTGCACAGGCACTCAGTCTGCACCTGATGTGCCCTGAAGGTGCACAGACAGACGCTATTACAATTTCATTCTGTTTACCATGAGTATTTGCAAGTCTAACCATTCTTGCCTAGTGATTACCGATTTTTAGATTATTTTAAGGTCACACAGAGCTTAATTAACACGTTACTTTGTCAGGTTTGTTTTTGGTACTGCGATTACTCCAGAAAATCACTTTACTTGAGCAGAAACTTATCAAGTTACCAGTTTTAAGTTGTTATTGCTCAAGCAGAGCGGACAGGATTTTTACCTAATACCTCCTCATGCAGTCCGGTGCCTGGAAACCCCACCCCAAAGAAGACATGAAAGAGCCATGCTGATCCCATACTACTTTATCTAGTTTGCATATTAATTTTCTAAGTACTTAAAGTTTCTAGCACCTAATTCTGTAAGCACCGAATGTCACTAAGTAGTGACATTAATGAACACATTAGACTATAATTCATACCAGTTACCCGTATCACTCTCATTAAACTCACTTCAGTGTTTACTTGGATAGTACCATAGTTAAATTGTTATTATAATTCCACTACAGATTTTTTTTTAACATTCCAACTTAATAATTTTCATAACTATAATTGTTTCCTTTTCTAACTTAGAAACCAGAGCCCCAGAATTTTTCTGAGGGGACATTACCTTCCATGCATCCACATGATGGCAATACAATTCACTTTTAATCAAGCTCCTTAGGTCTAAATTTCCCTGTTTGGACTTTCTGGAAAATTAAAACACCCTTTGCAAGGTCATCGTAATGCTTCTTTTTCACTTTAGTCCCAAGTCCAAGTGGATATTACGATTCATAAAGCCTATGGCCGTTAGGGCCTGGGAACTGAAGCATCTGTGTGCTTCCCTCTGAGACGTCGTGCACCTGACGCCCCACTAAGCCCCAGGAGGCCCGGTGCACCATGGCACCAAACAGCTATAATTACCTCTGGAAGCCAGCTGCCACTCAAGTGACAGAGAAACCTGCAGAGCCATTCCCCCCCAGCCCACATCGCTGAGCACTTGGACCATTTGAATACAATATTAAATAGAACAAGACACAGGCAATATGTTACTTTTGCGAAGCTGAGCTTGTCACATTCACAAAATTAATATGGTGTGGCAGGAGATGAAAGGGCCACCTTCTCCGTAGAGCTCTCGTGTCTATGGAGCCAGACAGCGTGAGCCCACAAATGAAGCTTTGTAAAATCACGAGGCTGTCAGACTCGAAGGGCAATCAGCAGCACACTCCAAGTCCTCTGAGATAAGCAGAAGATGAGGATGCAATGAGAGAATGGGTGAAAAGAGGCATTTCCTACCACATCTAAGCAAAGCTGTTTTAGGTCCCACTGGAGCACTGCACCAACAGGCCTGCGTTTCGTTGAAAGTCCTAAGGCCCTAACAGTGCAGCAAACCATGAGCACCTAGAAAGCAAAGAGCAATGGCAGCCTCTAGGAGATGCATTTTCTGCACAGTGCTACGTAAATTTTATCATCTTTCCTCTTCTGTGATCCCTGCACTCCATGTGCAAATGGGAGGACTGAGTGCTAGCTCCAAGGAACTTAACAGCCTAAATTTCAGATACGTCCTTGCTGCTGTTCAAAGTGGGTTGCTTTCTGGGCAAATTTAAATTTTGTTTGAAAGGAAAAGAAAAGAAAAGAAAAGAAAAGAAAAGAAAAGAAAAGAAAAGAAAAGAAAAGAAAAGAAAAAAGAAAAGAAAAACAAACTTGTCTTCATCTTCTTTGCAAAGCAAGCTGAATTCCCTTGGTAAATACCATCATTATCATATCCTTTGGCCCTTCCTTCAACAGATGTTAAACTTACAGAATTACATTCTCCTCTACAGAAAACATGGCTCAGGACACCACTTCCAGACCAGAACTTCATTTGAACAGGCCCTACCAATAAAATCCCCAGCAGAAATTGGAAGAAAGCATGACATCTGCTTCTTTTGACAGTTGTTCAAGGAAGGTGCATTTATGCATCTATACACATACATACATATGTGTGGTACTGCATGGGTGCCAGCCAGCTCATGCATTCCCAGGACAGAAAGGGGACAGTCAATACAGGGAGTGTCCAGCCTGAGCCTAAAAATCTGACCAGGAAAGAGTTTTAGAAGGAAACATGGCAGCTCTTCAGATTACCTGCCCCATTCAAACTTGACCTTCTTGGTGGAAAGCCCATTGACTGTGTGACACTGCCGACGCAGCACAGAGCTGTCCACAAGCAACTTCGCAAGCCAAGACAAACAGCAGGCTTTTCCTTCCTCCTGTGTAAGCATAAGGTGGAGTCAGCGACCTGCTCTTCATCCCACCTGAGAGTCCTCCTGGGGAAAGAGAGAGGCCATTTTAAGAAAGGGGAGGTACACTGGGAATCCCGCTGAGTGACAGGGAACAGTTCTACAGCAATTGCTTTGTTTAAAATGCAAAATGTGGATGTGTTTAGAGGACATATCAGCATCAATCACTGTATGCAAATACTGCCTGTGGAGAAGAGCTTCCCCTGTAAGTCACTCCTCACTGCCCTAATCGAGTTAGCACTAGTGACTGCAGGCATGTCGAACGCTGATGGGCTGCTGATAGCACTGTCCCGGGAGAAGATTAATAAAAGGCAGCAGGAGTGCTTAGTCCGACCAGGGCATGAAGTGAGAGGGGGAGGCGAGGGGGGAGGCCAGTGGTATCTTTATTTTTAGGAATCATAGTCCATTACCACAGACAAAAAAAAAAAAAAAAAAAAAAAAAAAAAAAAAAAAAA
>NC_048897.1:31751187-31815441 GCF_011077185.1 Oxyura jamaicensis
AAAAAAAAAAAAAAAAAAAAAAAAAAAAAAAAAAAAAAAGTGCAGCAAAACCTTGCAGCCTTCTTCCGCTATCACCAGCAGGCTTGTGGAGGGAGGTCAGCACGGATGGCATATGCTGACATGGACAGGAGACCCTGCTGACTTGCAGTCCGTAGCTCCCTTCACAGAGGCACGTGGGTCCACAAATACAGGTAAGTAAAGCAACTATGCTGATGCTATTAAGCTTATAACCTACTTAACTGGGGAAAATAGAGGTTTACCGAGAAACACTGCAAGGATTTACTTGAAGGAGAAGGGAGACACACAGGCCCTGGCAGTCATTGAGGAAAAACCACCCCACAATTCCTGTACCAGCTCTGCAAGGCTGATGCTAGCAACCCTGCAATGCCCATGGGCAGTGCCCAGCACAGTGACAGCATGAGACCCAGCGCTGGGCTGCCTGTGACTGCACGGGACTGGTTTCTGGAGCTGGTGGTCTCTCTGAGCACTTAAAGCAAGGCCCCAACCTGTTACAACGACAAGCAAACTTCTCTGGCAAATGCAGCCCCTGGCACTTGCTGGCAGATGTACTCTAAGTATTGTTAATGATAGTCATTAGCATCATTCCCTCCCTTCCTCAGCAGCCAGGGAGGTAGGAGAAGAGTAAGGAGGGTGCAAATGTTCTCAGTGTTCTCAGTGCTGGGAGCAGAAAAAGAATGGAGCACTATTAGACTCCTTTTCATCCATCCACTGAAACCCTCTCTTCCCGGTCAACTCTTGAGCCTTCTACCTCACCACCTTCTCTTAGCTTCCCTCATCAGCACCTTTGCTCAATCACCCACACTTGCTTCCTGCATGAACTTGTTGCTAACAGGGTTTCCCTCTTGTCATAGCCTCTTGTTGAAAAGACTTCTGCCCTGAGCTCCTCTTCCACCACATCTGCCCTCCTGTTACGGTTTAAGCCAGCAGGCAGCTAAGCACCGCACAGCCACGTGGTGCTCCCAGTGGGATGGGGGAGAGAACTGGGGGGGAATGTAAAAACTCATGGGTTGAGATAAAGACAGCTTACCAGGACAGAAACAGAAGAGTAATAATAATAATAATAATAATAATAATAGAACTTACAAAGCAAGTGATGCCCAGTGCAATTGCTCACCACTCACTGACCAATGCCCATCCCTACCCTGAGCAGCAGTTCCCCCCACCCTGGCCAGTCACCCCATATAATTGCTCAGCATAATGCCATATGGTATGGAAAAACCCTGCAGCCAGTTTGGGACAGCTGTGCTGGTTCTGTCCCCTCCCAGCTCCTGGTGCACCCCCAGCCTCCCCACTGGCAGAGCAGTACCAGTGAGAAGCTGGAAAGTCCTTGGCTCTGTGTGAGTACTGCTCTGCAACAACTAAACCATCAGTGCGTTATCAGCATTATCATCCTAAATCCAAAATACTAGATACTAGGAGGAAAATTAACTCTATCCTAGCTAAATCCAGGACACCTCCTCAGAATTTGACTTATTGTCCCATGATTCCTGTACATCTGAGTTACTGTCAGCTCCTTGGAGAATGGAAATCTTCTCTTTTATGTATCTGTGAAGTGCTCAGAGCACTTATATTGCTCTATAAATAAGGATAATAAGCATCTAATGCTGACAGCTCCAACAGATGCATAGGATAAGGCCTGCCCATGGAGTGAGATCATTCTGCTTACTGGAAGATTTCATATCTAACAAGCTTCTACTCAAAGTCCAATTCCTATCAAAACCCTTCTGAGCATAGCAAGAGCAAAGCTGGTCCTTCTGCATTCAGTCTTATATTGCAGCCTGGCTCTTCAAGGCAGGCTGAGGAATCCATACAGGGTGTACACAATATTTCTGGAAACGCAATGTTTCTAGGCTTCTAGAGATGAGAGGCATCACTACTATTCAATCAAAACTGAGGCAGGAGAAAAATCCTTTTGGCACAGTTCATGGTTATACCACAAATGTTAGCAGTATGTCGCATACCTCCAGCTCCAATCTACATTTTTGTCAGCTTCAGATTTTTATCTAAAATCATTGCCAGAGCAGACAAGGTGAGTGCTGTCTCCATTCCCCACTTCATCATCTCCAAGTCCCAAGAGAAGCTTCTGTTTGCCTCTGAGTTACTTCAGCTTGCCCACAGAAACTGATGGGCTGCTGATCTGCACTTGGAGGGCTGCTTGTGTACCATCTGGGGGTCTGGATACAAGACTGAATAAGACAGGGTACTCTTTCAGTCATTTTCTAGCCCTACATATTCCACAGCTCTGGCACATTATCTGGGCATGCTACAGCCCAGGCAGTTTTGAGGGACTTACACTGTCTGAAGAGCAGGGAGTTTGCACACTGCATCCCTCCATCTCCAGCATTAGAAAGCTTAAGATCTTCCACAGGCATCAGCTGCATAAGAATTCTCCATATTCAGCACCAGCTACCACCTCTACGGGATGATCAACTATTAAGCAAGCTTACTATCAGCTCACCAGTCCATACCTGGAGTTGCTTCTCCAAAGCCCAAGGGCTAACAACCAGTCAAACCATCATCATCAGTCACAGCAGTCTCTTCAGTGAGCAGAAAGGATGCTGCTTCTTTTCTAGTTTGTTTCTACAATACAAGCTGTTTCCCTACCAGGACAGGAATCAGGGGGAAGCAGAAAACCTGGCACAGACAGAGGGCGGGTGAGCAGTGGGTTCTGACTTTACAATAGGATGATAAATGATAACAGCATTAGGAACAAAACCAAGCATCCTTCATGCTGTCAGAGCAAGGATGCCAGCGCATAACAAGATGTGGGCACAGGGCAGGGTGGTTGCTTTCCAGAGAAGCACACAGCTACCAGGTTACTTCTGCTCTGAGTCAACGGACCAAATTGTCTTTCCTGGGTTCCTGCAGAAGAGGGCATGGGACAAAGAGGAAGTTATTTCTCTCTGCTTAGCTAAGAACTTCAGATGCTCCACAGTACATTGAACTCAATAGGCAGGGCCAAGTCAGTGCTGGATGCCAGTACAGAAGATCTTTAAAAGGATGTGGATTACAGAGCTCTAGATGATCATAAGCTACTTCCCACACTGCCTTAGTAGTTACCCAAGGGTACTGTGGGGGCACTGCAGATTAAAGTGAAGGCATCGGGGCCCTGACATAGAAAGGAGAGAGAAGTCCAGAAGATGAGGGCCACAGCAACAAATATGCTTCACAATACTCCCTCAGGTTCAGGATCCCCAGAGAACTTTGCCATCCCTCAGATGAGAACAAAAATCCCTTCCCAGGGCTTACCTCATCTTCACAGGAGGAGGTCACCAGGACAAAAGCAGTAGCTGGTGAAGGGAGGGATGCCAAACCGCCTCTGTCAGACTTTGTGAGGAGCAGGATCAATGAGTTATCATCCTGCTCAATGCAGCTGCCCTCCTGTTTTTGTTGTAACCCATGACTTGGCAGTGACGAAAAGATTTATGGCAAGGGTAGACTCATGAACGGGATGGGGTGGGCTGGTCATGCCTGGTTTTGCTTTTACCAGCTCCCTCTCACCTCTTTGCCAGGGACACAGAAATTTAAGCAACATGAATTGCCTTGCTAAATACAGCCTACACTCAAAAGCATCAGCAAAATGGGGAAAATGTGAGTATTCAGAAGAAAAAGCCTTTGGAGCCAGGTATGAACAACATATGTCCTGTGAAAAAATGCATCAGAAAATACAAATCCAGCCTGGAAGAAGGCATTAGAAAGGAACATGCAAATTAATACACCAGGTAGAACTGAGCACAGCTGTGTAACTCTGAAATTACCTACTGAACTCCTTAAATATATCATTGTGAGCAGTAGGGTGAATGAATCTTACCTTCCTACTGATTTCTGCCATTTGCTGAATTTACTGTGCTGCATATAAACATGTATGAACTCCAATCAGGGTTTTTCTCACTGTTAGTCCTTTCAAAGGACTGCCTTTGTCTGTCTAGCAAGGAGCGAGGTTGGAAACGTTAACCCAATGCAAACACTGAAAAGTCTTCTTCACTGTCCAGGGAACTTCTTACGGCCTAGCACATTTAAGATTTCTGAATCTCTTTCAGCAAATCCATTTGGAATAACAGATTCAAAAATTATTGTTGGGAATTACTGAAAAACTATAGACAGATTGACAGTCACAGACAGACAGCTTAATCACTTAAGCCTTTTTTCATTTGGAAATAAGGTTTGAAGGAATTGAGGCTGTTTTTAGATCTACTGGAAACAGAAAGTTTTCCAGAAAATCTGTGGCTCTTTGAATTATGAGAAGATTTGCATTATGAGAGGGAGATTAAGGAAGACAATTACACTGCAAGACGGCAGCACTATTTCTTTGGCACCAAGAATTATGAGCAGAGATCCAGCTTGGAATTACTATTTTCAGAAGATAAGGATGAAGCTTGGAAAGAGCAAGATTTGCAGTAGGAAGAACTGGAAAAAAAATAATAATAAATTGAAAAGGAACAATCTCCCAGGATTTTATGCCATTTGTTTAGGACCCCTGAAGGAAATGAAGAATAGAGCAGCCTTGCTGTTAATACAAAGCCAATTATTATATCAATAGAATTTGCTGCTCTACAGAGTGAATTCCAGCCACCTACCCAGCTTCTACAGCACAGTAAAATGGCTGAGGTCCCTTGAATGAGTGAGGGCAAAATCAGGCCAACCCAAAGGGAAAAGCCTCCTCTGGCAACCTTGCTGGTCATGTTCAGCATGCCTGTGCATTTCCCCACTGTTGGATATATGCCAATTTTTCTAACAACTCCTGACCTTGTTATTCCAAAGAAGAATTAAGAACAATGAAGAAATCTCCTCTGCCAGAAACCTCAAGCTTTGGAATGTTTTGTTTTCTTGATGGGCTTGGCCCTTTCTTTCCTCATACACCAGTCATCTTTTCTGCATCCTGAGTAGCCTGTTCTGGTTCCCCTTCTGTGAATATTTCTCCCCAAGTCAAACTAGATGATTTAAACCCCATGCCTGACATGGAAAGCTGTGGAAGTGTTACTGCGCTAATACTGACTTCAGCTCTTGCACTGAAGAGCTTAGCAAGCTCCTGATCTGGAGAAGGAGATGCAAGAAAGGAGTTGGAGAGTAAGAAATATTGGTCCTGCTGGAGGGAGAGGTGACCTACCCTTATTGTAAATAAAACAACAGTTCTGATGGGAGTCAAAGTCCAGGGTGAAACAGTTGTTTGGGGAATGAAGAAAAATCATCCAACTGTGCCTGAGAAAAAATTTAGGATGTACAAAAACCTAAGCCATAAACCAAGAGCCAAAGCCATAAACTATAAAGATGTTTTATCTCTCAATCATGACCTTATGGAAGCATTTTCCATCCAAGCACCAGTGCTCCCCTCCCAGGGACTGTATTCAGTCTTAATCCATGCCCCCCACTACTATTCCTGTGTCATTCCATGCTAGATGGCTGTTCGGTGCCACATCCTCTCTACAGCCAAGCACTCAGATCTTCTGGTACCTGCCTACCTCTCATTCCAGTTCTGGACCTTTCTTGTCATATGAAATGGGTTTGTAAAATGCATATTTAACTTCAAAGAATTTATATGCCACTGAGGAGAAATTCACACCCTCCCCCCAAATGACAGAAAGAAGACATAAAATCCTGTCCTTGACTTAACCTCTTAGATGCACTGTCTCAGCAAGGATGGAATTCATTCAGCAAGGATTAATTTTAGCTTTATTTCGAAGGCACAAATTACCAGCGCCTAGCCTGGAGGCCAATTACAGCCTCCAGAACTACACAGCAGTATGGGATAGCCTGGTGACCCTTTATACAATGCTCAGCTCCAACCACTTCTTTGAGTTCTGTGGCACACCACATGGCTTCCTGTGTAGGTTTCCTGGGTTGTACCTCTTTGTTCAGATATGGAGGACCTTTAATTTGTTGCATTGGGCCTTACCAGCAATGTGCTCTGGAGCAAAGGACTGGGTTATAGTTCCAGCTGTCTGCAAGGTCCACACCTCAAGGCAGCCTCCTTCACTGCACAGGTCTCCAGTAAGTGTTGTTCCCACAGGAGGTGCTGTGTACCCCACAGGAGCACACACAGGGTTAACATTCTTGAAATCCTGCCCAGAGACAAATGGTTTGTGTTGAGAAACTGCTGCTGGGAAGGAAGAAAAAAAAAAAAGGCCTTTTTTTATTATTCCGAGGTGCATTTTAATTTGCACAAGCGACATTGTGTCTGTGATGGATTACACGAAGGGAAACATTACAGCCCAGCAAGCTCGGCAAGGAAAAAATAAGGGAGATATGGGGAGGATTAAAAACAACCTATTGCAATGCAGAATTCTGATAAGGGGTCCATGGTGCCTTCAGAGCAGGAGCAGGTGGAGCTCAGAGTACTAAAAAAGAGAAGAGGCATGGTCTAGGGTGAGGGCAGGGGAAAGGTGGTGAGAGCACAGACTGGAAGAGACTTCTTGGTCATACAGTCTTCCTGCTACCAGCACCATCCTGCTACCAGCACCATCACAGGAGCCCTTTCATGAAAGACCATGCTCCATCTTAAAATTCATTCTGTTTCTTTTCCCTTGGAAGGATGTTCCAGAATCTTACTTCTCTGATGCTTAGAAACGTTCATTTAATTTCCAGACTAATTTATTCTCAGACAGTTTATACCCATTTGTTCTTTTGCCAACATTGTCCTTAAGCTTAAATAGCTGTTCTCTCTCTTGAGGGTTTTGTGGCTTGATGTATTTATAGACAGAAATCATAGCTGCTCTTTCCTCATTCTGCCTGACTGAACTAGCAAAGCTCCTAAATCTTGTAAAACAGGCTTCCCGTATCACTGGTCATCCTAGTACCTTTGTGTGCTCTATTCCAGTTCATACCTATCCTTCTGGGATATTGCTGACTGGAATTGTATGTGCTATTTCAGGAGTAGCTGTAACAGGCCCTTGGGCAATTGCACAATAGTTCCTCTTGTCTACTGGAAGCATCTCTACACTAAGAATGCCTCCCAGCTTTAGAGCTTCCACCAGCACCATGCCGATCATTTGGCCAAGGCCATTAATAGTTAAGACAAAATCAGTCCTGGAAAAGCTTCTTTTCAGCACAATACTTTGACTTTCATCACTACCTGTTGCTGTCCCCCCCCTTCAGCCACCCTTACGATTCCTCCACTAATCACCATGTGGCACCTTATCAAATGATTTTCTGAACTCATGATAAACAAGCTCTAGCCAGTTATCTTGTCAAGGCCAACTATCTCATAGCTTTTTATCCCAATTTCTGTTTTGCTTTTGCATGGGTCCTTTTCCTTCCTATAAGGGCACAAAATTACTGTACAAGCTAGAAAGAAATCCTTATTGCCTGCTAACGGTAAATGGGTTATGGCACTCAGGTAGGCAATTCTGTCCCCTTATTGGGGAGAGCAATGGTGATACTGTCTTATATTTTCTTACTCACTCTTTGGAGCCTCAGCAGCATAACCAGACTCTGAACTCCTCCATTTTTTTCAGTCCAGTCTCTTCTTGTTTTGAATTAATGTAAAAAAGCATTTCTCCGGAGAGATTAGTGCCTAGAATTAAAGAAGATAGATTTCTAGCACTTAAGCATGGAGGCATTTAATAATAATAAAAATGCAACTTGATATGTAGTCTGAGAAATGCCATAGCACAGCAGGAGAGACTCAAGAAAGCAAGTTGAGTTAGGCAGTCTCTTGGTAAACCAAGGCACCACATTTTTGTACTGTGAATCACAGAGTATTTGAAGTGACCACAATAAAGATTTATGAGTTAATTTATATGATGCTTCTTATTGTAAAAACCCAGGCATGTCCATAAAAAGGAATGAAAAAGCCCCTCCCAGAACATCTTCATTAATAAGCACATAAATAAAGAGAGCCAGGCTACTCCAAAGTCTGTCTAAGCTCCAGTTCAGAGTACTACTGAGCACCTGGAAACACCAGTAACTTCCCTGGAAGCTACACAGGTTCAAGATCTTTCCTAAGCAGAAGCTGAAAGCCTGTTGCCATAAACCCTGGAGACTTTTTCTGCAGAAGAAAGAGATGAGGCCTGCTGGACTCCCTAAGGTCAGTATAGCTGGGCTCTGATGCACAAAATGAATTGTTTCTCTGGAAAACACTTGGCCATCAGTGCATGTATGTATATAAGTGCCTGGTGCAATGTAAACACATATCTATTTGTTTCTCCTGTGCTTCCATAAATGAATTGGTGGGTAAAATTTTCTGCGATGGTGCGAGTCCTTGAAGCCTAATGACTCCAACTCTAATGTGCTTAGGTTTTATAATGCTGTCATTACCTGTTGTGAATACAAACCCACCCAGACCTCAGAAAATCATCTAATTTCTTGTGCCTTGCTAGTAAGAAAGGCTCTGCTGTTTAAATCCTGTCTGGCTCTGACTAATGCTACGGGCACAATAAAACCGTTCCCTTGCCTCCCGCACTGTGCCTCTGGGAAGTCAGATCTCACCATTTGGTTGGTAGCGGAGGAACAGCATCCTGCATCTTTCCCAGTGGCACAGCTGCTTCAATAGAACTACAAAGTAAAAGATCACAAAGGCTTTTTTTTTTTCATTTCAGAGTCAGTGAGGTTAGCTTAACATAACTGCTAACAAGAAGGTAACATATTCAAAGACGGTCTTCAAAAATGTATTTTTCTTTCTTTCTTTTTCCACCCCTCCATTATCTGGGGCATCCCAGCCCTCTCTATTAATGAAAAGTTGACTGTGATCACATTTCAGAGCAGAGATAAACTCTGCTACTCTAAGACTCTAGAAAGGTCAGTGTTAAGCCTGTATCCGTCATGTCACAGAAGTAAGAAATGCCAGTCAACTTCTAGAAAATGCTAAGTGAAAAAATTTAATAAAATAAAGGGTATTACCTCCAAAATCCATGAGTCTCTCTGTGCCTTGCTGTCCTTCTGGCTAAACCTTTTGCAATCAGACATCTTGCTGTATGCTTAAAGAACATGTGTCCCTCCTTGTAACTTGTAACATCAACTCCACTTTCTCTCCAAGGGGAGTTAAATGTGTTTCTTTCAATAAATTCATCACAGAAAAAGCATACAGTACTATTTGGAAAATTCAATGCCAGCTAATTAGCAATTGGCAAATAGGTGTTGCAGGATGGAAAGACTGAATGCAATAGATGAGTCATTCTAACCAAATGCTTTAGGCAGCCCGAGTATTAAGTCCATTTCCTTTACATTGTTAGTGTCAGTGAAAAACACTGAAATGGGTACCAGAGACTTCTTGTAGGCAGGCATTCTGAATTACAGTCATTTCCCTCTTTTCCAGCACACCCTAAATCCTGCCAGCTCCTTTCTCGTCTAAGCGAGGTGTAGGCAATGCAGCCCAATTGGTTTCCTCATGTGACGGACATATGAGGAATCGGTTAAAGAGCTCTGTGATAACCTTCCTCACAGAGATTTGTTTTCAAGACACAGTGGATGTGGCAGGTAACATTAGTACAGCCTGGAGATCTCCCGAGAGAAGGGTCCTTTCTCTCAGTGATAGTATTGTAAACATCCAGTCCCCCAAGCAAGGTCCAGAATCCTTCTATGGAAGGATGCTGGAAGGCAGCAGGGAGAAGTGTTGATGGCCATTGCTCCTGCCATAGTTGCTCTGAAGAAAAAGACTCAGGCACATCCTTTCCCCCACATCAAATGTGGGTGTCAGAAAAATTATTCTACTCCAAATCCAATGTTTTTCTACCACTGAAGTGCTCTTGCTCCCAGCTAGTGGAGTCAGTATTGTTTTAAAATGGGGAGAAGATGGCTGGTATCACATAGAGGACTGGGAGGTAGTGCAGAGAATGCAGGGACCTTATTTCTCATCTTGTGTGAGCCCTGGGTACGTGGCCAAGGGGCAACATATTCAAAAGAACGTGAGGTGGGCTGTGAGGCAGTCCCAGGCAGCCCAGAAGTCTCAGCTCCACAGCCTCATGCAACTCTGCCAGATTTCAGCCTACTCAACATAATTTTCTGCCTCAGCTTGGAGCCTGCATGTTTACTTACTGCCTCGATACCATAACAGTGTTTTCCCAGAAAAACACAAGCTACAGCATGTAAACAGTGATTTCCAGCAGTCAACTCCTGAATATGACAAAAAAAGCCCTTTTTACAGGTTCTTTCTCTGTCAAATTTCATACTGCCATGAAATAGTGGAACTGTCAGAATATCTAAAGACTTAAGTTCAAAAAAGCTTGATTCAAGGCAATCTTATGTCAACACCTCTTTCTCTAGAATGAAACTGCTGTGAAATAGCAGGGATTTCTAGGGATAACTCTGAACATTAAATCACTCACACGGGGTTTTTCAACAATGAGACAGCAGAGCAAGGTAGTGGATCTGTCATTTCAGTGTTCAATACATGCCAGGTCCTTGGGAGGAGCCAGCTGGAAGATTAATCTGCTATCTAGCCACAGTTCTAAAATTATGTTCAAAAAAATATAGGTCAAACTTCAAGGATCTTTACCTAAAAGAGATGGTCAGTGCCACCAACCTACTGGTGTGTTAGACGCTAACCCAGTGTCCATATGTCTGGGTACAGAGTGAATCCCAGTTACCCTACATGTCAAGAAAGTTATGAGCTAACCCCATGTGTAATGGATGGCTTTGCCAAGGTTCAGTCAAATCCTTTACATTATTAAAAACAGTGTCAGGTTACGCTTACTGAAGAAGTCCCAAGACACACAAGACTTTTAGAGATTCTACCCAAAACTTTGATAGGACAAAGTTTATGTGTCCATGGACTGCAGTCCTCCTGAAAATAATGAGTTCAAAGATTTCCTCTTGCAAACTCTTTGGGTGCTTCCAGTTCCTAACCTCCTAGAGAGATGTATAGCCTCTACTTCTGCTGCACATTTCACGAAATCTGACATGGTGAAAACACCTTCCACAAGAACAATTTGCATAGCTTACCTTCTGATTCGTTGCCAGCAACCTTCTTCCACAACTCTAACAAAAGTGAATTTCCATTGTCATCTTCACGCCTACACAGGCAGTGGGGATTGGGATACTCTCAAATCAGGAATAAGTCTGTTTAGTTTAGTACAGTTTCCACACCTGTTTGGGCCAGCATCTTTCCCAGCATGTCAGAAGCACGGCTCTCTTCTTAGGCCGTTTTCATGTGCACAGTCAATGGCAGGGTTGAGAATTGCCTTGTATTGCTTTCCACAGAAAAAAATAAAAAAATAAAAAAAAAATCAAATTTAGAGCACATCACTGCACACTTTTTCAATGCACTTAACAGTGCCTAGCATAGTATAGTCTTTCAGCCCACATGAAGGTGCTGTAGGACTAAGCCAAATTTCCACCATCTCCAAGTAACTCTGTCTAGTGCATAGATTGCCCAGCCCAGAGTACACTGAGCTCAAAGTACCATTGGTCTTCAGGGTGATGTGGAGCCCTATTATTGATTACAGAGTTATACAGTGAGTGCAGCAACATTCTTTGCCTGACAGGACAGAGGGAGCGCATACAAACCATGTGGAATAGGAATTATTTGTGTCATGCTCAGTTAGGTCCTCTATTTCCTTATTGAAAGATGCCTGTGATTCTCCTTGATTCTCCCTAGAAAATAACACTAAGGGATTTAATGAATGAGAATAAAGAGAAAAAATGAGAATAAAGAGAGAAAATGGGAACAAAGAGGATTTCCCTTGATCTTTCCCCCCAAAAATAATAAAGATATACAGACAGACATGAATTGACGTTCCCTTTGCCACCCTTGTTTTGCTGTAAATGCCTTATTGCAAGAAGCTGCACTGTAATTAACTCTTGTTTTGTTTTACAGTGTATGTATAAAGGCTATTACTCCTTCGGTGGAGATGGCAGTACCCGCTGCAGAGCATGCCAACTATCTCCTTGCTCATGGGTTCTGGCACCAGCCAATTTCTCTGTGTGATTTATCACTTGGTAATCCATCTCCTCCATCCATTATCCTGCACAAAAATCAGCCCTGGACAGCCGTTTTCTCTGCAGCATAGAAGGCAGAGCTGTCACTTTGCCTGCCCTGTTCTCAGCAGGGCAAGGGAATTTTGTCTTTTCAGATTCAGTAAGCTCCATGGCAATCTGGTTGAATCCCTCAACAGTGGAAATAATGGCTCTGTGTACATTAGGCTAGAGTGATAACCTGCATAAACACTTGTCTTCAGTTGTGATGCCTTTTCCAAATTAGGGCTTGCCAGCATTTATTTTTAGTTAGCTCTCGTGAACCTTTTTTATTTTCTGAAAGCTACTTAAGTATCAGTTAATGAAGCCTTCAACAACCACCTGAAACAAACAAATCTGTTGCCTCCATGCTGAACTGACAAACATGACATTCAATGGTTTCAAATGCTCCAACTGTAGCTTATACAAACATATAGTAAGCAATAAACTATGTTGTGAAATAATATGAATAAGCAAAACAATGCATTATTGCATACCAGTTTTTGATGTTTGAATTTAATAAGATTTTTAGGTATGCAATGCACATACAGATCCATCCAGCATCTAAACAGTACACCAGACTTACAATACACTAGAATACCATAAATAAAAAAATAACATCTTCTTTGTATTAGAAAGTGATAACTATATCAATAAATTCAACGCATTCTCCTAAAGCTGACATTCATTTATTAGTACAAATTTGGGTTAAGATAATTTCATGCATGGAAACCATGAAGTCAACCAAAGTTTCTTGTTCAGACCTAGCCTAAATTACCAGTCATTGGGACCAGGTCAGTGCCTCCATATTTGTATGACAGCTAGCTGGGAACTACTGCAAAGTAAATATTAGCACTGGTGAAGTATATGCAGAAAAATAACACTGAAAAAGAAATTAAAATTCTCCTGCCTGAAGCAGTGCAGCTCAAAAAATATCTCTAGTCTGCAAAAAACTCTGTGTACAATAAAGAGAAAGGGAAAAAAGGAAAAAAATATGTCTTCCTTCAAAGGCTCAACAAAGAGCAACTCATCCTTTCAAGAATAAGTCTTTCACCTTTGATACAGCTGTACTGGATAGTCTAGAATTTTTCATGTGCTTAGGGAGAGGACCCACAAATCCAAAGAGAGTTCAAGTTGGGGGGAAATAATTAATTTCTATTCCTCTCCTTCAACTCCGTCAACCTCACAGGGGGAGGTGCCAGAAAACATTACTGCCCTCCCTTTCCTCAAATTAAAAAAAAAAAAAAAAAAGAAAAAAAAAGTAGATGAGGAGGAGGTGAGGAGGGAAAGGAGAAACAAAGATACAGAAGGGAACTGGAGAGGGGAGGAGTAGGGACGTGGAGCTGAGAAGCCAGAAGAAAAAAGCATTTGTAAAATTAAAAGGCAGGGCCCCATCAGATTGTGTCGGGCAGGGGAAAGCGTGTCGTAGGCAGGAGTAATTGGTAATCGGAGCAGAAGTGAAGAAAGGGATGATTTATGGGAGCATGGAGACAGGGGTGGAATAATTTTTGGAGCAGAACGGGGAACTTACTGAACGCCTGAAACTCAGCTACTTATCCACTCGTTCTCGTGATAAATTAGCTCTTGTTTAAAGTAACCGGAGCTCCATTTTTCATTCTGATTACTACACTTGATATCTCTCTCTCTCCTTCTGTTTCTCTCTGACCACTGCCCCTTAGCAGGTTCTCTGAGCTGAGGCAATGGGTTTATGGAAACTCTTCACCCCTCCATTACAGTGTTCCCCCCCTCCTTCCAATCACTGTAGGGTTAACTCTTTAAGTTGCTGTGTGTTTCTGTGAGCCGCTTAAAAGTCTTTCTCAGTGTTGACCTGGGAACATATGGAACACGATCCTGTGTTTATGCTGTGGTGGAGGGAAGGGGTGCATGTGTGTATTTGTGTGTGCACACGTCAGATGCTTGCATGAATGTGGATCAACCACAGTGGTATGTCGTTGCCTCCAGCATTTGTGTGAGTGCTTGGCACCTTGGAAAGCAGCAACATATGTGGCGTAGTGCACATCAGGTTATTACTAGGAATGATTTATTTTACAGTGCTACCCAAAGCCACCCCCACTGCCTCAAGCACAAGGTCTCACTGTTCAGTTTACCACCTAAATCCATATGAAGATTCAGGTGAGACACAACAGGTAAGACTGAAACAAGTGGCAGAAAGAAGGAGCTGACATACAGCAGGAGACTCATCATAAGGAAGACTGGATGACTTAATGACAAACTCATCTAAACACTTCAAAGAGTAAATTGTATGACAAATGAATACTAATAAATATTAACTTACTCACTCACATCAGAATCAGTTATTTTCCTAAAAGCATCAAAATACTGAAGTGGTTCACATGAAGAGATTTGAAGGAGGAAGTGCTTTTGTCATTCGGTTAAGGGAAGACAAAAGACAAAGTACAAAGAGTACCAGAGGAGACAGACAAGCTAGGGTTCTGCTACCGATGAGTGAAAAAGACATGAAAAGCACATTACTGAGAATACCAAGGAATAACACAAAAACAGACAAGCCAGGAACTGGCTTGTTATTGCCATTACTCTAGAACTAGGATATAAAAAGAACAGGGGGTTATTCACTGAAATTAAAAGATGACAGTAATTTTCCCCCACACAAATAATTATCTGGTGCAACCTTCACCTCAATTGCTATTAATGTCAGGAGCTTGGCACAATTGAAAAGGGCCAAGCTGGTGTAAGGCCAAGATGGCTGGTGTGGTTGTCAACAACCCAGCCCCTCCAAAAGAAGACAATTTCTACATATGCAGGCTCAGCAGATGTGACCCCATAGACCAGCTGCTCCTTAACTGCCTCCTGCATGAAGTCCTTGCACCTTTCCAACTTATTTTATGTCAGTCACAAAAAGACAAGGTTTCAGGCTAGCAAAGGACATCAGGTCTGACACTGCAGCGTATGACCTGCCATATGGGGCAGGGCAGCCATAAAGTCTTGCTGAACAAATACACTACCTGCCCACACGGCTCACCCTCGATGGACACGCTATCATACATGACAGGACACATTGGTTAAACTGCACATTCGGTTCTAGCTCTTCTGAAGGAGCCATATCCTGACAGGTGTCTATTTGGATCTGCTGCTACTGTCTGTCCTGCAACACATCTCGTGCTACGAACCTGAATACACTTTCCCAGGTATAGTTCAGCTAAATCACACCAAGCACATTCAAAACCGAGCTAATTCTAAAAAAGCTAGCATTAACTTAACCAAGGATTTTCTTGTACTTCTGTAGCTGGCAGGTAGCTTAATTACACATCGCCATCTTTATGCCAGAAAAGATAAATATTACAGACAGGTACTTTTCCAAATGTGAAAACGCATGTCAGCAAAATTTATTCATACTACTGTCTCTCAGTACAGTCTTCTTCCTTATGGGCTTTCAATGCCTATTCTATAAACAATGATCTACACATTCAAGGAGAGCAGTCCCATCTCCACTACACCCCTTATGTATAGTACTATAGGCCTGTGTGTTACACGAACAACCTGATGGCACTGACATCCAGCTATTACCTAGATTACTGTGAGAGACATTCTTTGAACAAGTAATCAAAGCTTGAGTTGTGAGGTGTTTGGGAGGAAAGTCAAAGTAAAACCAAAAATTAGGGAAAATAATTTTAAAAAAGCTATAAGAATTGTTATTGCCAAACCAACAGGTGGGCAGCTTGTTTGGAAACAATGATGGACACTCTGCCTTGAAGAAGTCACAGGCAGTCAACAGCCCAGCCCTCCTGAACACATACATACAAGTACATAGGCTGATGAGATTCTCACAGAACTCACCAGAAATGTATCTTTGGAAGACAAGCAGGACCACCAGGTGTTGCCACATTAGTATTTTGCTAGCAATGTCCACACAGGTACATTGTGCAGTCACGGACTGAAGATTGAGGTCCAGAGTAAAAAGCAGCTGCAAGAGAGGCAACAGGCAAGGACAAGGTGTACCATAAAAGGGTGAAGATAATGAACTTGCATTTTCTTTGAGGTGCGCGTATGCACATCCTCTAACCTTGAAGGGATCCCAGGGGGATTTGGAAAGGGGATAAGGGTGGTTCACAGTTGTTAATACATTTTTATTATATATTTTATTATATTAAGTAGAGGGCAAACTGATCACTATGACCAGACAAGGACAGGGAGATTAGCCTTACTGCAATGATGGGCGGTTTCTTACTTGGAGTCCAGACAGCTAATCTACCCACCATGTTTCAGACAACTCTCTTTATCTGTACATGGGAGCCCTATCCCATCTCTCCTTCTCATACCTTTGATAGAAAGCAGCTAGATTTTCAGAGATTTCAGAAAGCCAAAGTGTGTAAAGCAAATGAGCACTCTGAAAGTTTTGCTTTTACATAGCACTGTTGATGTAAGAGCATCTAGCATAGCCTCAGATAGGAAGAGTTACACTTGAAAATCCAAATCCGTTAGTTGTTTTTTTTTAATGCACTTCAACTCCCTCAGTTTGAGGCAAAGAAGTAGAAATCTGTGTTTTCAAGGAAAGGTTCCTCAAAACTGTGGAGCAGGAAATTCAGCTATTTAAATAAATACATAATAGTAATAATTTAGAAATGGATCTCTCAGAATTACCCTGGAACTGTCAGATCATACAGTAAAAGACAAAAATCAGTGAAAGGAAATGTCTATGTCTGTTCCTGAAAGTCCAGCACATAGCATTAATCCAGGGGAACAGAACTGGTGGATTTCAAAGAACAGTACTCAGTTTTCCCCTACTCTGCTCAGTGTTGATGCACAAGAGCTTAAGTTTTACACCAAAGAATTAGAGATGTCTGCTCATCAGCTTTCACAAGTTTTTGAATAATTCAGGTTGAAAAGCATGAAGAAAGCATGTAAAAAGTTTTTTTTTTTTTGTTTTGTTTTGTTTTTTGTTTTTTTCTGGGGAGAACAATTTGTTGCAGAAACACCAGGTAGGATTCTTCCATCCCTTACCATAGCCCATATGAGGACAACTAGGAAAATAACCATTTTTTATTTAAGCCAAAAGAGACCCCTTGTATATACTCTTGGTTCCCATCTGTTATACTTGGCATTTGAGATACAGCACTTGAAAACACAAGCAGGACAAAAGCAGAAGCTTCATTTTATGGAAACTTTTGAAGTTAATGGGCCACAATCTTAACATCACAATCCTTTGCTTTTTTTCAAGGAAGTGAAGTAGATGGGACATAAATGAGCTCTAAGGCTCAAATCCAACCTGCATGAAATTGGGCATGCTTGTAGTTTTAAACTTGCATCCAGAGCAACTTGGGTTTTGAAAAACACACTTATTTTTTTCCTGAAGGACTCTCTCTGCATCATGAATAAGACACCAGTTCAGCTGGGACAGTAACCCATGGTACCCATCCATGAGGTAATAGTGACTGTGTTACTGCAAGCTGTATGCTGCAGACTGAAGGACTACTCAATCCATGGCCTGGACTGAGTAACTCTTATTTGTACCTCAGTTTATCCGATAATCTAACTCTAACGTCCACATATTGTACCACATATTGTCTCCCTTGGTGACCAAGACTATCAGGAGGCAAATATGACACAGTCCCTCATGCGCCAGCAAAGTTCCTGGTTACCCCAGGAGTTCAGAGGAGCAAGCAAGGAAGCATTCATTACCTTTGTGGCCATCCTCTTTCTGCCTCTGTCCTGCAAGCCAGCTAGAATTCAGGGGAACCTCCAGCGCTTCATGGAAAGGAATAGCTGATTTATTCAGTCTGTTAGGACATCTTTACCTTACAAAGAAAAAAAGCATACATTTATTGGACAGAATCGAGATTCCATGTCTCTGTGTTCTGTCCCTCTCAAGAGTTAGAGAAGTCTTTATTACTTTGTGAACAGTGAAAATTCCTCCCAATTTATCTTCAATGCCAAGCCAACAGAGAAGAACTTCAGTAGAAACTTTTTTTTTTTTTTTGAACAAGACCTAAAGTTCTTAGAGGTTCTCCTATGCCAGTTGGCCTTCCAGACCCTACTGGAATTCAAATAACCTACCCGATTAAACTGGGGGGGTGTTGTAAAACACCACAGGTAGAAGGGAGAGGAGGGTGGAAAGAAGAATCCTAAGATACAATGGATATATTTATTTTTTTAAGAACTATCGTTGCTCTCTTCTGTGCCCCCTCCCCTGGCAAAGGTGAACTGCATATCTTTAGTTAATAATTAACTTGTCATGAGCTCCATCAATATCCCATCATCTAAGTGACAGAGGGAAGGGAGGCGATGGGGGAGGTGATCAGCGCGACGTGCCAGCTCTGCCCGCAGCCTGCGATCTCGTCTCGGCCATAATAAATAGGATGAAATGCGCTCCTGATAAATGCCCATGTCATGGAGAGATTTTACCTTCACTCAGAAACAATGTAATATCTCAGCTATTACCCAAAATAATTTATCAATGTGTAATAGCTTTGTGCAGAGCTCAGATAGGAGGGGAGCAGCGCTGCCCGAGATGGATGGATCCTACCTTCTGCTTTTAATTTTTAATGCTCGTAGGCAGCTTCACATTAAAGGCCAGGTGTCATATATAGACTTAATGTAAGAATGGAGTTCATGAATTCTAATCAGGAGAGAATCTCCCTCTCTCTTCTCCTGCTTTAGTCAGTTCTCTTTTTTTTATTTATCAATTTTCCTTCCTTTCTATATTCCCATTTTCTTTGCTTCTCTCTTTTGGTCTATTTCTTCCCCCCGTTCTTCATCTATATTTTACTCCATTTCTGTAACAAAACCGTTCAGGTAGCTCTTTGCCACTTTATGTCCCCAAACTGTCCCATCACTTAAGAACAAGAAGGAAGAACTGATCTGTTTCAGTCTTGGTCCTTGTGTCATCATTTGCACCTAGAAGAACAAATTCAACACATATACCAAGCCAGAATAAAGATCCGGGGAAAAAAAAATACTGTAACAATCAAGAGTGGAAAAATCCAAACTCTGGACATCAAAATTCATAGTGGAATTGTGTCACTGAAGAGATCTTGGCTGTAAACGGCCTGTGGAGAAGCTTTGTTCCCTTTCCCAGCCAAATCCCATTCCTTTGCAAAGAAACCTCTTTCTTTAATCTGCAAGAGACAGCACCGGGACATATGGATCCAAAAAAGAGACTCTGGGGCCTCTCTTCCTAACATTTCTAGTCTCCTTATAGCCATGTCAGCAATATGAATGTTCTGCTCTTCACTTTCAACATAATGCATGAAAAAACAGTTGGGGCTCATCTCTTCTGGGCCTCCGTCAGAGGGACCTGTTCATGGACCTCTTATGTAAAATACAGTTTTTTACATACAGCAGTATATAAAATCTCCAGTACAGCCTACTGGACAATGCCAGGAAGTTCTATCATTAAGAACGCACCATTAGGGCTCACATCAGAAATACCATTATTGTATCAATACACTACATCAAAGTATGACATACCGTCTGGGTGAGACACCTGCAAGCAAAGGCAGTGCATGACAGCACTTCTGAGCTCTGCATGAAGAATGGAGCTGTAGGAAGGAAGGGGGGAGAACCACTGACTGTCCACAAGGTGCAGCAAGAGACAATAAGGCAGTTAATACAAGCAGCAGTCACAAAGATCACGAAGGAGGCAGAGACTGCAAAAATGAAACAATAGGCAACAGCTTTTGTTTGCACTCAGATGTGAAGGACAGTAAGAGGAACTCAAGGCAATACTGCCCACAGGAGGAGCACTACCACAGCTGCAAACCCTTTTACAACCACTTTGCTGACTTCCAAGTTATGAAGACACCAGTGCTGAGAGGAGTTTGGGCTTGATTTCCTGCTTTCTGTTGAGGAAGGTAACATAAACTCTCCCTATCGTTGGTTGACAATGGAGAGACCATAGACTGAATAACTCTGAGAGTTCCTTCAGAAGAAAAGTTCCCTTTTGTGCCTAAAGAGCAGGATGGCATAAAAAAGCTCCACTGGTGCTGCTCCCAATGTCCCTTCTAGCAGATATACAGAGGACATATGCCTCTAAGGGCAGTTCTTTGTCAACAAATTCTCTCTTTTCCTCACCAGTCACACATCTCCCTCTCCAGGGCATAAAGAACTTAAGACAGAGACTCTCCTCCCTTTATTCCCACATGGTATTTAATGTCTTCCTCAGCCTGCCAAAACAACACAGCAGAGTTCTGTTCTCAAGCGCCAAATTCACTAAAAGTCCGTAGGAATCTTTCCTTTCTTACCTTCTACAAGGATTACACTAAGAACATTCCTCTGCTTTCACCTTAGTCCTTCCCAACTCTGCATGTAACATGGTTCTGGAGGGCAGATATATATCAGCAAACAGAACTGTATCATGCAAGCAGTATGCCCAAAACTTCATTGTAAGAGAAAGGCTGGTACCCCACTCAGAAAAACACTCTGCACACTCAGAAGCCAAATCTACTGAACAGGTTAAAAACAAATTTGAGGAAAAAGTCATTGCACGATCAAGAAAAGACAAGACTCGCCTTTGTATTCAACTTTGTAGATGTCAGATTAAGAGATGACAAATCTTAAAACAGCAGAGCTGAAAAATAGGAGGATGAAAAGCCTAAGTTGTATTGGTGGGCCATGGTATGGTACTTCAGGGTAAAGGGAGTGTGTGGCTGTTGGCTGGATGAATCTCTGGAAACTTCAGGCTGTCTATGAAGATCCCCAGTTTTTCTAGGAACACTTTGCAAAGACTGTGTGAGTGCTCATGCCTCACCAAGCAGGTTTTGCTCCTCTCTGTCTCGGTATAACTGTAGCACTGCAAAGGCAAGGCACTAGCATCCCCTGGTGCAGCAGCTTTAGGATATCCTCTGTGACACATACTTATCTGAAATAATAAGGAAGAGAGATGTTGTTTGAAGACAGACAGAAAGATAGCCTTACCTTCCCTGAATACCACTCACTTAGTGGCTTTGGCCTGGCTCCAAGCCAGGAGGAGAGCAGCATGCCCTTGTCTGTGCTGAATGAAAGCCCCAGTGCCAGCTGCCAAACAGCCTCAGGCAGACAATGACTCCACGAGCCAAACCAAGAACTCTAAACTCATTCACTCGTGGTCCAAGATCCTTCCTAACCCTGGGGGGTTGTGGTAGAGAAAAAAAAAAAAAAAGAAAAAAGAAAAAAAAGAAAAAAGAAAAGAAAGAAAGACATCGTCCAGGTAACAGTCCCTTGCATCACCCAGGCTGAGCCTAATAAGGGTCTATTGCTGTCTCATTCCATTGCTAACACTGTGACTCTAACTGCCGTGTACTACAAATTAATTCATTCCTTCAGGCCTTGCTGTTCAGTAACTGGCTGTCACAGCAATCTCCCGAGGAGCTAATTGAGAGTTGTGATCCGTGCAGTATTTCCATTAGTGCTGTAATGACAGGCAGCCAGACACGCACACATGCATGCACACACACACAGAGCACAGGTTCCTCTGTCCCCGCAAAGGGAAGCAGATAAAAAGCCAGAGCTATTTCAAGTGTTAAGCAGCAGTTGGGGGAAATGGAAAACCAAAGGAACAATTTCCAGGATTCAGACTGAGGTCACCCAAAATTTGTCTGAATGAGAGCAAGTTGCTGGGAGCCCTAAACAAGCTCTTAATTCACTCTTGTGGAGTAAGATCCCTGACATCCTCCTCATCTGTACTGTGGTACTGTTCCAGAGACTACAAATCCCAGCAAGTCACCTCTATTTGAAAAGCTTTCTCCTTTGCATTGTGGGACTTGTAGTCACCAGAGACATGCTTCTTTAATTAGGATGCTTGCTGGCGTAGTTGTGTAGAAGCATTAAAGACAATAAGCAATATTAGAGAGTCTTAGAGGTTCTGCTTAGCAAGATGTCGAGGTGTTAATTAGGAAATAATGTTATTTGATCAGTTATGGTGCAGTTCATTCAGGAATCTGGATAGTTCGGGCATGAAGTCTGTTTATGATTTTAGTCTCTTCTTGTATCCTTTCATGACTAGTTTCAAGAGGATTAGCAGGAAAATATTAAATACAGGACCTCCTGCAACTGTACCACCCATTGGTAAAGACTTAGCCATCTTCAAGGACATATTTCATGTCCTGTCCTGGTCTCAGAGAGCGAACACCCAGAAAGCAAAGCACATGAAATTCTGTGCTGCCACTGATTATTATTTAGCAGAGTCAGTTAGAATGTGAGAAACCTTTGGTCTCTTTGGCATTTGTCCACTTTCTTGAACTAGCTCTGGAATTAACCCTACCATATCTGATGCCTTGTCTGCATACACACAGATGTGAATCCATTTAATTTAAATTACTTGGTAGTTAGCCAAATTGATGCAGACTAGTTCAGTAGACACTTCTCGCAGTGAGTGCTTCACTAATTTCAAAGCTGTGATCAGTTTCGTTGTAAATTAAATAGTTTCAAAGTTCGTTGACAATGGGAAACCAAATCACAACAATTATTTTGAGTGACAATGAATGAATCCTTCAAAAACGTAGTTCTGATATCAGCCTTTTTAGCCATGGGAAAAGAAAAAATAAAAAGAAAAAAATAAAAAGTATTTAAAGTTTCTCTGGTAATTAAAATTCTGCGATATTTAAGTATCTAAGCAAAGCAGGATGCATTTGCAAGCAAATTGTTTACAAGAAATTCATGCAATTATGCTAACAATCAGACAGATCTAAGCCAACATTTCTAGTCACCCTTAAATTTAGGCTCTTGCATTGGCAGAGGTGACTCAGGTAGCCATGCACAAGGAGGTAGCTCCTGCTCTCAACAGGGTGAAGACATCCTCCCTTGGACATGGACTGCTCTCACAGAGACCCAGGTTTCCAACAGCAGCTCTCTAGCAAGGGAATGAGCTGCAGGTTCTTCACAGCATTCCAGAGGACACAATATGCTGCTCTGACTGTCGCTGTAGTCTGGCTTTATAAAAATACCTAGGGAAGATATCTCTTCAAGGTCTACTAACAGCCTTCAGGGCTCAGATAGAGGATTAAGTTACTGAGGCTTAAGAAGTCATGGCATATAATCTTAGCTTGGTAATTGAACACATGCATGCTCCTGGCATGCGATAAATGCAAGGTCATTTGACTTAACCTAGGAGAGGACAGCATTAAGTGGAATTACCCCATGTCTGCTGCAGGCTAGTTGTGGACACAACTCTGTTAGCACAGCTCAGCACATGCACAGCAATTTGTTCAGCTGTACTAAATGCTACTGCATGTACAAACCCTGATCCTGTCCTCTTGTGACAGTATGACAGGAAAATGAAGTTCTTTTAAAAGTCAGATGAATTTGACACAGGAAAAAAAAATCAAAATATCTCACAATGGTGAAGTGCTCCTGGAAAGTGGGTTAAAGTAGGAGGTTCTGAGATATCCATGTAGTCTTGGCTTCCCTGTATTTATCTGTCTTTCCTGTATATAATTAGGATTTTCAAATCTCAGAGGGACAGAGCAAAAGGCAAGGTATTGGGTGTGTCTGCCTCTTTTGCACACAACCAAACTGAAATTTCACAGCACACCAAGAACAGACCCTACCAGCACTCCTGATTAACTTCTGAAAAAGGACAAGAGGGTGTCAATGAACAAAGTTCCTAAAGCCCAGGGGTGGACAAGATCCTGGAGTGGTCCAAACAGCCAGTTGGAATATGGTGTGCCTTGCAACTTTGTTTCTGGAATCATTCAAGGTATGCCCAAGGAATATGCGTAAGTGGACGTAAAGCTCTGTTATTGATGTTGGGAAAGCTACGGCATAAATGAAAAAGGTCCTGAGTTATGACCAATAACTTCATTGTTACAGAAATATTATGTGCCACCGAGTAGCTTTGGCTTCTGTGCATAGTGTCAGCGATGCCTTTTCCCCTAAAATGGGATACCGGATGGATCCAGCAGAGGGTTGGGGGTGGAATGAAGACATACCAGTAGTGATTTATTCCTGACTGATTACTTGGAAGGAGCCCTTGAAAAAGCAGTTACTGATCCAGTGAAAATGACATGTATTTCAACACAAATTGATCTCTTCATAGCTCTGCCACGCTGGCACAGTGGTGCACACACAGTTGCATTGATAACAGCATGACAGGATAACCCCAAACAATCTGAATCAAATCCCAGTGGCTGTACTATGTGAAAGAAGCCCTTGTTCATGTCAGCTTTTGACATCTTCATGGTCTCCATGCACAGCATGATTTGGGGATCTGACTGTTTTGCTGCCTGCAGGCCTCAGTGCTTGTATTTCCTGCAGCAGAAGCCTGTCAACACTTCACCAGTTTTTCCAACGTCTCACCAATGCATGATTTTTTTTTTTTTTCTTATAGAGAAAGGCTTCACGCCTATCAAGCTTTTAATGCTCACTGTTCAGTTCAATCATTACTGACACACCTCACACTGACTTCTCTGGAGACAAGCTAATGTGGAGATGCAACCAAGTCACTGGCTTCACAGCAGAAAGCAGATAATGGCAACTAAAGCCCCTTCACACCACACCTGCTCTGGCTAACCTAGGCTGCCCCCAAGGTGAAGTATAAAGTACCTTTCTCAGCTAAGGAGGTCCTGGCAGTTAGTGTTTGGTGGAGGACACCCATCTACTTGTGCATGGGTCTGCTTTTCCTGTGAGGACAGGGACTGTGAGAGAGGAGGAGCTGTCCTGAAGCAGTGAGCTCATCAGGTCATTTTGAAAGACCTGTTGGGGGAAAGTCCAGTCATGAAAGGGGACACTTGCCTCCTCTAATCCTAATTGATGTTACTGAAACTCATAATTAGCTAGGTGTATGAGGGCAGTTCATACACACGAAACCATCTATCAGGAAATGCCTATTGCATATTACCAAACAAATGGTCTGTTGAGTGAAGAGAGCCTTTTCTTCAGGAGATGCTTCTGATTTAGTTCAAGAGAAGGCTAAAGCACCAAAACTCATGCATCTAACTGGGCTCTTTGTCCTCTTCTCTTGCTAAAGCAAGCAACTAGTTTTATTCTGGTATATGCGGTCGAACATGTCCCAGGTTAATTAGCGTAGCTGTCTTACAAATCATACTTAGAATCACAGAATGATTAGGATTAGAAAGGACTCTGGAAGTTCCCTGCTCCAAACTCAAGAAATGCAGACCCAGCATTAAAGTTAGATTAAGCCATTCAGGATAGATTGTGACTACCTCTTTAGAAGGTAGCCACTCTGCAACCACTCCCATAATGAGAAGCTGTTTCATTATAGCTACTGTAGCTTCCCGTATTGCAGCTTGTATCCATTGCCTCTTGCCCTTTTGCTGTGCTCCTCCAAGTCAAAATGGACTTTGTCTTCTTTGTAACTCCCCACTGTACTCAGGTACAGTATTGCAACTACTGAACAGAGAGAAACAATCACTCCTCTCGACTGCACTATCACAAAACTATGCTGCTGTTTGATGTTCAACTTATCTGTTAGGATCTCCAGGTCCTTTTCTCAAGAGCTGCTTCCTAGCCTGGACTTTCAAAAACAGCATTCACTTTCAGACATTCACATTCAGTCCCTGAATTTCTTGCAAGTGATGATTTAGTGGTATTTAGGCTAAATTCATGAATTGTATGCCCACATCTCCTACTGTTCTTTTCCCAGCACAGTACTTGCATCTTATGGGTTTATGTAAGGTGCTACAACTTCTGCCCTCTACGAGGTTTCATGTACCAGATGTAATAGAACAGCTTGATCATCTGGGTTCTGCTACCAGTCAAAGGAAGCAGAAGGGGCATGTCCTTGTGCCACAATCTCTAATCTGTGGGCAAACGAAAGTGAGAATAGGGGTTCTGGTTCAGAGTATCTAGGTAAGAGCAGAGGTCAGGGAGTGAGTATTAGAGGAAAGACAGAAGTTGAGCACTCTCCTACATCCTTCTCACTCTCAGGTTGAATGAACAGAGGGAGGAGAATAAAGAGGACCTGTCTGGTCAAGAGAGCAACAGAAAATAGTGCAGGTCTCAGAAGAGGAGATCAAAACAGGGAGCAACGAGGAGAAAGATTATTCAGGAGCCTGTTATGTTTTCACCAAGCTGCGCTCTTCTACCAGAATGCCTTGAACATGTGTTAGCACTGTCCTGGAAACAGATCTACATTTGTCCTGAATCTAGCTCCACATCTGGTTATACCCCACCTCCTCAATGTACACATCATCAGATTTTACATTGACTCATTTGATTTCTGGCACTATTTAGTTTTTAACTCACAGTATGCTTCTATTCCCTATCAGTGGTTTACAGCAGATTTTGCAGCTGTTAGACTTTAAATAAAATACCTGTTCCACTTAGTTTTATTTTAAACAATTGTTGTGGTTCAAAACAGCAGACAGCTAAGCACCACACAGCCATTCGCTCATTCCCCCCGAAATGGGATGGGAGAGAAAAGTGAAAAAACTAAAAGTGTGAGAACTTGTTGGTTGAGATTAGGGCAGTTTAATAAGAAAATAATAATAATAATAATAATAATAAAGTGATGCATAATGCAATTGCTCACCTCTAGCCAACCAATGTCCAGCCAGTCCTCAGACAACAGCAGCCCCACTGGCCAAGCACTCTTGTTTTTATTGCTGAGCAAGAAGACATCATATGGTATGGGATATCTCTTTGGCCAGTCTGTCCTAGCTGTCTTGCTGTGCCACCTCCCAGCTCCTGGTGCACCCCCAGTGTCCTTGCTGGCAGAGCAGCAAGAGAAGCAGAAAAGTCCTTGACCCAGTGTAAGCACTGCTGTGCAAGAACTAAAATACTGGTGTGTTACTGATATCCTAAAACACAGCAGCATGACAGCTATGATGAAGAAAATCATCTCTGTCCCGTATGGAATCAGAAGACCCATTCACACTCTGCAGGTAATCTGCTTTCTCCCTTCTACCTGTTCTAGTTTCCACTCTGCCCAAGCATTATAATCTCCTAAACTAAGATCCATTTTGTCCAACACTGTAGCTATGCCAGGTGAGGTTGCAATCAACATTAGAACATTACCTCTGGCAATGGCCAGATACTTAAAGAGGGTAAGAAACAGAGCAGGAAGAGAAAGACTGTGTCCTTGGGGCACTGGGCTGATGTATCCAGAGATCCAACGCTGTGACCCAAAATACCTTCCCAAGTGGTAATATAAAACACAGCATAGTTTGGGTCATTTCTTTTTACTCCCTGCCTTTGCCCTGGGCATTAGCTCATATTTTTAATACTGTGGAATTCTCTATCACAGTGGTTCTTCCTTTAATCATTCACATATCAATACACTTGACCATCTATTATGGCTCCTAGGGATCTGCTTGGCCTGAGAATCTTCCCTTCTTTGATTTTAGAATTAGGGGGTATTTTTACTACCTTCCTTCCCTGTGATTTTCATGAGGAATACAAACACATTCCCAAAACCTTCTAAAGCAAACATAGTACTGTCATCAGGACTGTGCTGAATGCACAAAGATGAGACTGCTACAAGCCCTGTCAGCTAAGCTACGCTGCTGCTGCCATATTAGTTCACCAGTTAGTCAGTGATGCTAGGAACTGGCACCAGCATCTGGAACAGCTTTCCAGGTATAATCTCAGCTGAAGAAAGGAATAAACCTCTACTAAACACAGAAATTCACTTGGTAACCTATTTATTTAAATATATCAGTCTTATATGCCAGATGCTATCTTGTAAGGGGACCAGCATTCCATAAGGATATAACCTTGCCCATATGAAACTATCGCCTAAAAGCCAAACAGATACAGAAACTGTAGAGACATATGCTGCCAACAGGTTCTTAAAACATTGCAGAGTTTTAACGGAGAGTTGAATATTTTCACAGTTTCTGTTTTTATGCTACCCCGCCTTGTACGGATTCCTTCTGTGTAACAACAAATCTATGGTATCTGTTTTGTTTCTTCTGACCTTATATAGCTCACCCCCTGACACAAACCAAAAGAACTCCATGGCAGATCTAATATTAAAATACTGAGCCTGAATAAAATGGTAGATTTGACCTATTGGAACAGTATTAAAACAAAACCAATAATCGAATGTCAAGAGTTGGACTTGATGATCCTTAAGGGTCCCTTCCAACTCAGGATATTCTATGATTCTATGATTCTATGAATTAATAACATCCTATTGCTTAGTACTTAGACCACACTTTAGTGTAGAAGTACTGCAAAAAACATTACTTGATTAATCAATTAATCAAGAAGCTACAAAATTAGCTACATTAACTAATTAATTAATCAAGAAGCTATTAAAAGCCTGACTGAAAGGATATCGATTGTTGCTAGAAATAACAATGCAATTGCAATGTTGTGGTGCATAGGTAAGAATTTCAGAGCTAGATATAATAGTTCATGGATCTATGTGGTTTCATGTGCATGGGTTTGAGATAAATGCCTAAAGGTCTGTGGCATGGGAAACTAGAAAAGAGCTAGAATTTGTACTGCCAAACCTAAGTATGAGGGGTTGTTTGAAAAGGAAAAGACCATGCTATGGCTGAAATCCTGTCTTGGAATAAATTCCCACCCTGAAGAAAAGCTAGGAAAAATTAAGAGAAAACACACTTTTACTGTATTTATCAGCCCTGGCATCAGATGTTGCATGTATTATAAATTCTCAGAGACCTACTGAGATAAGAACTAAAATGGGTATTTACCAATTAATTAACCTCTGATGGGAAGACTTACTCAGTATATGCTGCTCACTCTATGCCTATGAGTCAATTCAGTCTAAGAAGCCTCAGTAACTTCTCTGATCCAAGCTTTCAAATTGCTGATTGTTTAATTATTATTATTAATAATTTTTGCCCCACACTGACAAGGCCAACCAGCAGCAGAATTTCAACTGCTATTAGTACACACAATTTGAAAGCTATGGGAAAGTGTGAGTGAAAACACATTGCCAGCAAGTCTTGTGCAAAATTTTTACAAGACCTATGGGCTCATTGTTCAGGATCCTCCATCTCCCAGTCCTACAGTCAACCTGCTGACAGGATAGTGAATTGCAGCACCTCTGGTGCAGAAAGGATACCTGAGACACTGTAGATCTGCTCTACCTAGTGATTCCAGAATATGTCAAGCTACACCTCTGAACTGGAGATTACAATAGCTGCAGGCTGCAATACAGGTGCTATAGACTGTATGTAATCTGTAGGCTACTGCGTGGTGATCACAGCAGTAGAAGAGCAGAGGAGTTACCAGGTCTACCTGACCTGACCTTTGATAAGACAGGTTCTTTGTAATGGGATTGTTGATCCCTTCCCCCCACTTTCTTATTCCAATGTTCACTCCCCTCCCTTATATTTTATTAAATTTCAATCTCTCTTTGGTAATAGCGAACAAACAGAAAATGAGAGCAGAATATTATATCCCATAGCATCACAGCAGTTTGAGAGACAGGTGCATCAGCACAATTGAAGGGGGGAGAAGGGGAAGTTCACACCAGGTATTGACTTATCTTATAAGGCAAATACATAGAGACAGAAATCTCTTGACCAAGTGAAGAAAGCCCTCAGTTTGCATGGCTCTTGAGGCCTCGTACTGAAGCATCCCCACTTCATTCATCTTAATTGGTATAAAACAGAACACATCATGGCAGTCTCTCCAAGGATGAGCAACAGAAAATAGATTATACACCCTGGCATGCAAGGCAGTCTGGTCCCAACCTTGCATCCTACAAAGTTAGTGTTTTGGTGCACATTGTATTGCAGGAGCCATATATGCTACAGATGACAACCAGGGATAGGTGACAGGTGGTAAGTTAGGTGCCTGGGCTACAAGTTAATGCTGAAAATGAACAACACCTCTGTGACTCAATGTAGATCAAAGCCTAACGTTTCCTATACAAAAACATTTTTCTTTTCCATTTCCCAAATAAAAATAAATAAATAAATAAAGCCAATTCTGAAAACCACATTCACGAAGTCTTTTTAGACTAACTGTAGTGAATGTCTATATGGCATACTGCTTGTGTGGAATCTTTCCTTTCCCTGCTAACACTAGATTAGTAATTCTCTCTTTCACACTGTATAGTTTTGGCATCAACCCTACAGTTCAGGAAAAGCCCAGTCTCTCTGACTGAGACCACTATTTATACTGGATGCCCGTTAATTGCATTGCTTGGAATGATTTGCTGTGGGTTTTCTTTTTTTTTTTTCTTCTTTTTTTTTTCTTCTTTTTTTTTTATTCTAGCTGCATTATGTCGTGATCTGATGATTGATTGGGCCCTGTGAGCAATCATGAGCCCAAGCCTATTGCTGCTAGCTTGATAGAGTGTATATCTCTATTTCATATTCAATAATGATGAATGGTCATGGCTTACATTTATATAGCGCCTTTCATCCAGAAAGATCCCAAAGCGCTTTACAAATTGATTTACTGTGCAAACTATGGGGTTTATTCTCCGCTTCATAAGCTCGTATAAATCCCATTGAGTTACTTGCACTTCATCACGGTACTTGGTATTGCCCAAACAAAGCACAAGCACTCTTTATAATACACCCAGGAGAGAGTCAGGGAGCACTTATAAAAATATGCAAGTGTTCAGAACCTCAGTTTTATGTTCTATCCAAAAGGCAGAATCTTTACCAGCAAAGCATCCACCTAACCCTTAGAAAGTCCTACTTTCTGTGCTACTAGACAGGCTTCTTGCAGCAATGCATTGCTTGGAGAGGGCATCTCCAAGGGCTGAGCCAGGCCTGAAAGGCCCCCATGTAACATGAATTTCTGGGGGGTGATCACAAAAGGAACATGGGAGGATTTATCCAGCAGCTTCATAATATGTTCAGGCCAATATACCTGCAGACTGTCCCTCAGTTGTACATGTTCCACATCTATTTTGGCCAGCTCTAGCAGCTTGTGCAATACCAGTAAGATGTCTTTGACAATGAGTGAGGCTTTAAGGAGGCAGTAGGCAGAGATGTCCTCCTCAATCTCCCTGTCATGAATGACCTGCCTGTTCGACTTGAACATCTAAAAGGAGGTTATAGCATCATAGAATAATTTAGGTTGGAAAAGACCCATAAAATCATCAAGCCCAGCCATGACCTAACGCAACCATATCCACCACTAAACCACGTCCCTAAGCACCACATCCACACGTCCAGGGATGGTGACTCTACCAGTTCCTGGGTAGCCTGTTCCAATGCCTGAACACCCCTTCCATGAAGAAATTCTTCCTGACATCTAATCTAAACCTTACCTGGTGCAACTTGAGGCCATTTCCTCATATCCTAGGTTACTAAAATACACCCAGGATCTTCATGGAGGCACATGGCAGAAGGATGACAGACTGTGGCCATCTGCTGCAAGAGTGGAGGTTCTGACTGAATAAAAGAAAAAACATTTTTACCGTAACTAAGCACTGGAATGTGTTACCCAGAGAGACTCTGGAATCTTCATCCCTGGAGGTTTTCAAGGCCCAGCTCAATCCTCCCTGCACACACTCCACCTAGCAGTTTTCCCAAGCTCCTTCTTCACCATTTTTATTCTTCTCTTGTCTTGTGTTCTGCATGACATCATGGCTCCTTCTCCTCCTTCTGGCTTTGATGTCACTAGGAGTGGAGTGAGAATAAGGGTGAGACTCCCAGATCTGGCCTGTATGTTCACATGTTTGGAGATAGTGACACAGAAGACCAGATCAAGGTCCCCAGACCTAAGATAAAGCATGCAATTGAATGAACAGAGGAGCAAATGAGTATTTCCATAATGAGGGCAGGTGCTTGCTTGTTGCAGACAGAATTATCAGAATTCAGCTATCAAACACTAAGAAGCAACTCATATGAGCTACTGAAAAAAAATCTCAATAACATGCATATTTCTGATAATGAGAAGATATTGGGAAAAGTATAATAATGACCCTTTGCCATATTTTAAATCCTTATCCCACTCCCTCCATACTATGGACATATGAGTTCGTTAGCCAGTAATGTAAATGCTTTAATACAGACAAAGCACACATGGTTGGCAGTCCGGTGATGGGATTTTTTTAATTTTTTTTTTAAAGTTAACATTTTTTTAAGTTACAGGTTCCACATGTTTACCAACCAAACATTTAGAAAGCATGGACTTGCATAACTGTCCTGTTTGGTGGATTTTATACTCAACAAAGAACAACTAACTCATTAGAGCAAAGGTAACTTAAGTATCTATGAGGAGGAATAGGCATGCGAGTAGAATCTCAAGAAATTCTTACAATCTGCTATTTGGAAGATTTAGAAAGCCACAGAATCATCCCATAGTTATTGTTTGATACTGGGATGCACTTTCTCCAATTCATAGATTCCACAACCTGGCAAAGCTCTCCTAGCTGGATGACCCCAGACTGACACAACCAAAGCAGGGCACGAAATAGCTACACAATGCCAACCTACATCAGTTGACTGAGGGCCACCCTGGAAAACAAGCACAAGAAAAGGAGTTCACCCTATGTGAAGAGACACTGTCCAATCTCACTATTCAGCAAGTAGTTGAAAAGATTTTATGATTTATTGCTCTTAGACAACGTGCTAGGAGACACAGGACGCCTTATGAACATTGAAGAACAGGTGATAAGAAAGCAAACTGTAAATGAAGGAAAACCCTACCATATTAGTTAAAGCGAGAGGGTCGGAGTCCATTTCCTGGAAAAATAGCCTAAAGGCTATTCAAAATAGCCTTCACACAAAATACTGTCAGAAATGATATAAATTGAACTTTTACTGGCACTCAGCAGAAAAGTCAAGGACCAAACAAATGCTGGAGATGGAGACCGTCCTGATCTAGGAGAATCCCGTCCAGCTGTAGCAGAAGTCACATTCAGGAGGGTAAGGATGCCAGGGAAGCATGCCTTGCCTTTCCTGGCTTTATTTATCCCAAGGATAAGAGAAGATTCTGACAGCCCTCCACAACCATCAACCTACCCTTGTTCACCAGGGCTGAGCTCACGTCACATCACTACTGCAAAAAAGGAAGAAAATACAGTCAGCAGTTTTGGAAATGAAAGCAAAGACTTTTAAAATCTTTGCAAGAAGAGGATGTGACAGATAGTGCTCAATGACCTTAACTGTTATACACAAAAATAATAATAAAGAAATATGGCATAATTTTTTCAAGTTTTTATGCCTTTGCAAGCAGATGAGTTTGGACAAAACGTAACAGTGCTTAGCATAGATCTCAGTGTTCAGCTTTACAAGCCTAAAACATCATTATATTTGCCTATACACAATGCTTACCATTTAGCCAACAAACCTTCCAAGCTGCAGCTCTCCAGAGATGGTGCAACAGGAACACACAGAAGCCAGAGCTACATGTCTGGTAAAGCCTTCATAGCTGAATAGAACATGACAGTATCTACAATCATCACTAAAGCAGGAAGGGAGTCCAAAAACATGTGAATCAGAGCCCGGGGAAACAGTACTTTACAGGAGCTTGTTACAAAAGTAAGTGGAAAACTACTGTGATCCTGTGTCATTGTTTTCTTTTGTTTTGTTTTGTTTTTCCCCAAAGCAAGCAAGTGCCAGAAAGCATGAATCCTACTTGTATAGAAAATCACATGATCCTCTTCAGCCTTCCAGGGTGGAGGAGCATGTTGCACTACACCATCCCCCTGCAATCCTCCCTCCCTCTCATCCGCTGTAGATATACAAGGCTAAGTTGATGAGCTGTTCAGCTTAGTGTGAAATGTGTTACATTTTCCCCCCAGCTGCTTCCTGATTGCAGTATTTACTTTTAATCTCCTCTGCCTCAATGCCCGATAAAAACTTTGTCACATTAGATGGTGACAGATGGGAAAGAGAAGGGGGGGATCACTGCAAGGGAACGTTCTGGCTTCCCAATAATTTTTCACAACGCCAATTATGTCCTTCAGTGCTTCCCAGCATGTGCACCCATGTCAGCAGAGAAGGAAATAGAAAGGCATAAATAAAGACAAAACCAGGCACTGCGTGGTTTTAATCTGCAGAATAACATTTCTCATTTGGGTGAAATATTGTTGGATTTTCTCCCTGTGCTGGAGATGGAGACACACACACATATATACACAGAGACACAGATGCAGAGTTCACAACTGCCTGCCTCATGCATGGGTACTACCCATCCTCACAAGCAGCTCCATAGAATTGTGAATTGAAAAGGTGAAAAGGTGTTCTCTGCTTTCTGAAAGTTATCCATGTAGCGTAAACCAAGTATCAGGCTCTTTAATCCAACTGTCATTGACTAAATGTGGATCATGTGAAGATTATCATTTTTAGGGTATCAGAACAGTTCTTAGAAAGTTGAAGATCATAACGTATCAGATTGTGCTTGAGGCTGCTGATAAACAGCTGTGTGTGCACAAGCCTAATCCTAGATGCTGCTGCAGTTGCCACCTTTATATTCCATCCAAAGTGATGGGCAACAAGGGAAAATCTTTTGAGTCTGAGTTACTTCTTGCTTAGGTCTCCTAGAGAAATGAAACACAATAGTAACATGAATTGGTGGACATGTATAGAGCAGGAGCTGAATGTAACAGTGGAAGTAAAGTGGGAGGGCTCCTGGCCAGAACACAGAGACAGAGGTGATCTGGGTTGGGCTTTAGCCAGTACTATCAGGATAAAAAAACTACCTTTTGTTTGCCCTTGCTGTATTTAAGAAATAAGGCTTTATGGATTTTCTTTGTAAACAAGAAAAAAGTCTCTTGGAACTAACAGAACCATACATGCTTTGGACCACAGCTACTACTCTCTTCTGGACAGCTGTGGCTCAGTTCTAGACCAGGTGACTTCCATTCCGAGCAGAATAGGAGTTCTGCTTCTGTCCCAGAGGAGTGAATGACAGACAGATCAACAGCAGCAGCTCCAAGGCATGATGGATGTGTTACAGAGATAAGAAGGGATGAGGAACCTCAACAGGAAGAGAAGGGAAAGGTAACTTTAAAAATAAATGTTATACTTGGATGATGTTCACAGGTGAGGCACATTCAGGCATCTTCCATCAGGTCAGAACGTGGACTGCAGGCATCTTGGTTTAAAGCCAAGACAATGCCCCTGTCCACATTAGATATGAAATAAGGTATGTAGATATGCTATAAAACAGGTACTCTATTGCCTCTCAGATCAGAGGGCTTCTGGGCAGCAACAAATTGGGCATTAGCCAAGGAGCTACTCATTCAGCCTCTGGAAAGAAAAATAAATGTGAGTGAGAGGTCTCTGGGCTCAAGGCTAGAAGATTTAGCAGACATCAGGCAAAGGGCTGTAAGCCACAGAAGCAATGAAGAAGCTACTAATAAAATGAGCTATACTTCATATGAAGCCAGGGAATAAATGGCTGAAGACAGCACAGAAAAGATAAGGTGAAGGGTTGTTAGCAGTAAGTTCTTCAACTGTAGAGTTGCTCTGCTGAAAATAGCTAACTTGCAACAGAAGCTTTATGGTCTCAGACAGAGTCTCCTTATGGCTGTGAATGACCAGATCTCAGCAGTCACATCTGAACTAACATGCCTGTCAGTACGGACACATTAGAGGCAGGTTTACAGAACTGATTAAGCCAATGAAATTCCCCCCAAAACTCAACTATAATGGGCTCAGCATTGTGGCAGAGAAAACCACCCTCTTCCCTACAGACAGACTCAATGAGAAAACACAAGTTTCTGAAAAACTTGGTGACTGAAAAGGGCACAAATTACCAGAATCAGGCCAGCTAGAACTCAGCAGATGTAGGAGCAAAATGTATGAGCCACTTACAAGCAAAAATTAGTATGAAGTGAAAAGAAATGTCAAAGCAAATAGGTTTAAGGAAAAGGACAGAAGAGAAAAACTCAAACCTGAACTACTTTTAAAACTCATTTGCCTTTCTAAAGGATGAACTCTGAAAACTAGGAACTGTACCTGGGCCATACCTGGTAGGAACGTGTGGAAGGAACCTGTGATAGCGCTGTTAGAAATTGCATCATATTTGCAAAGAGATACAATGGACAGTTGCTCTAGTGTGTACCATGTCCTAGGGTGACATTTTCCATTCCTTCTTTTTATAAATGTATCAACCTCAGTCACTTGTGGCTGACCAGTTGATAAAAACTGTAAATAACAAAATGTGTACGCATCCAGATTGTTTTCATCTAGCCTCCAAATGAGTTCTTCAGCAAAGTAACGTTCTCAGCTCTCCATGGCAGTATTTTGGCAAACTAACCTAAGGCGTTTCCGTAGAGAAAGAAAAAAAAAGTGCCAAGAGGTACTACCCTAATGTCATTTGTTCTAAAAGTGTACTTCTTCCAGGCAGAAGATGAGCTGAATCACGTTTTATTTCTCTGATTCTCTCAGGAGATGGCCAATCAGTTTTACTTGAATTTGTTCTCATTTGCAAATTATGTTAAAGGAGTGGGACTGTCCTAGGAATCAGATGCAGAAGAAACATTTTCCTACTTGTGTTTTGGTTTCCTTCTAACTCATATGCAAAGGACCCTTTCTCTTCTTTCACCCAAAATTTATCAAGCAATACTCATGTCACAGTTTAGCTGCCTTGTCTTGCATACTTTAGCATAAAATGGTCAATGGGATTTTTGCCCTCCTATCATAGAGCTTACATTTAGATTGAGACTACTTAAGTACAGTGACCAAGAGTTAGAGAATTCTTCTGTTTTTCTGTTAAGAAGTACTTATATTTTATATATCCTCCCCACCCAAAAATAAATAAATAAATAAATAAATAAATCAGCGTTTCCTTCATTTAGGCACAATGAAGTTCCTAATGATGGGAGAAAAACAACTGCCAGATAGTCAGTGACCATGTAGCTGTGCACCAGGAGGATTCCACATGCCACCCCATTAACTTTATTTAGTCTCTAGAGGACAGCCAGGAGCTCAGCTTCAATATGCACTCAACTTTGCTCTGCCTGACTTTCCTTAGTGAACATCACCAATTCCTCAGGGGAAAACTCCAGCTCCTGAAAGTAACAGAAAATTCACTTGGTTTCCCCTCACCACGTGGCCCAGAGTAATAATGTAAGGAAGCTGGGTAAGCCAACTGTCCAAGTCAAAAATCTGCTTATCTGTTTAACACAAAGCATTGCAGATTATATGAGGAAATTCAACACTGCATTACAGAATGTAAACATGTAGGAAGGTCTTGCTTGTTTTGCCAGCAAATTCCAAACTGCTCTTGAATGAAACGAATATATAGGACCCAACTAGCAACCCAGCCAGCTGTGCACGAAATACCTATGTCACATTGAACAGGTATTCAGGAATTAACAAGCGTGCTCTTCCTTTGCCGCTTGTATGACTGTGTGCAGCACTTATATATGCAGCTTTTCAAAGGATTGCACTTCTACCTGGCTATATGCTTGTCAAGGTTCTTGTCAGCAATGGTACAAGAATATAGCCTGTACTGATTTAAATAGTTCAGTGAGTCCAATCAGTTTTCCACAAGCATTACACTGTGATTTGCCTCAGGAAGTTAGGTAACAATTCCCAACTCATCGTCTCTTCAGTTGTTTTGAACACCCCATCCCCAGTTTGCATAACTCATAGTAATGACAGGAAAATAAAAAACAGTGTGCAAGTAAATGTCTGACCCTTGCAGTCTCACAATCAGAGGATGTTTGCCATGTCCCTGTGGGAGATCCCATGTTTTTCAGTACTCTCCTAGCCCCAGGGTGCTCACCGCAGTGCACTGGTGCAGTGCCAGCCACAGCAGTGACCTACAGTGCGTACCTGAATGGGCAGAGCAGTAGACATTGACTCTCGTTGAGTGGGTCTCACTAAAATTTCAGGACTTTCAGTGAAAACTGGGTGGTAGCGGCTCGGAGGCTTACCACAAGTAGTAATATCAGCACTTTAAGTCAGCTCTTCATTTGCATAGTCATCCCTGCTGTGGCAACTTGATGCCTACTTTTCCAACAGAAGCATATGCAGGTAAGAAGGATTAGTGATAACTTTACTTAGCTGGTACATTGTAGATCTTTAATAATTATTGACAAGGATCGAAAAGCAGCAGAAAAGCACCGCATGCCTGCATCATCCACACTAACAGTTTTCAGTTTACAATGTGTATGTCTCTGGGATTCCTTGAAATATTTGCAAGAGCAGCACACATGGCAACTATGAAAAGGCATCCTATTGTCAGGAGGCTCAGTGTCACTATATAGGAGACCAGACATTCACTGGAAAGTTTTTGTAGAGGTCCACAAACTTAAAAAATAAAATAAAAAGGCTGAAACCCATCATAAGTGTGGTAAGTACTACATAAACAGAGCAACATTTTAGCTGGACTAATGAATAGGCATCAATATGTGGATACTGTTAACTAGACTTGCCATGAAAGTCCTTAATGCCACTAAGTAAAACTCCTTCTCAGTAAATCCTATTGATTTACAGGAGAATAATAGGTATTTACAAAATATCTATGCTATTATTTTTTTTCACAGCAATTCTTATTTCCTTTAAAAAAGACCAGAGGTATTTAGGAAAAAATCCCAGTGATATTTCTTGCGTTTCTTATTCAAACTGCCTGTAACAATAGCATATCTGCAGGACAAGAGCATCTTTGTTTCCTCTGTTCTGCAGAAACTTTGTATAAATACTAGATATATATATATATAGGGGAAAATAACTCCTTATGGCAACAGATTCTAGGAGGGTCGGTTAGAGAACAGTGATTCCGTGGAAAAACCTTTGGGCAGAGCTGTTCAGAAGCATAGCTAAGCTTCTGTCGCAGCTGCCCTCTCCTATTCAGCTGTGGTTCACTGGTCGCTCAAGATCCACAGAGCATATCCAGCAGTTTCCTGTGCTGTTTCCTCCTGTTCAGTAGGAGGTGATGAGTTGTATGCAGATCTAGTCCTGGCACCCCTGTCTGCTGATGTGATCTGGAGACCACTGGCTACAGTGACCTTGCTGTTGGGAGCTGTTGCATGAAATCAGTTTGGGACATTTCAACAGACTTATCAACAACTCCTTTTTGCATTTTTTTCCTGGTTACACTTATGATCTGCTTCCAAGTGCTCTGCTGTGTCTCAATTCCATGCTCTGTGGGTTGGAATATACTGGCTAATCCCTTCAGCAGGTTCAAAGACATTGTTTTGACTCTCTCTCCAATTTTCCTGTGCTCTGCCATGGGAGGGACCGATACTGAATATAACCCTAAACCTTCACACTAATGTTGAATAAAGAAGAGTTATTATCACCCATCTTCCTCACAAAAGTTGTCTTCTGATACATGTAAAAAAAGCATTTGTGATAAAATCATCCCTGCACCCTGCTATGGAACCAATGAGCAGCAAACCCACAGGCTTCAGCAGTACACAGCAGCAAGACCACTCAGACAAACAGGTCTGAAATACTAACATTAGGATCTAGGACCTCCACCCTTCACTTTCAAGCAAGAAAGCAAGTAAACAAACAAACCAAAACTCCTTACAGAGGTTTCAGCAACATGTTTCAACCACACACTTTTGCTCACAACCAGTTGAGGGGAGAACTTGAGCCCTCCGGAAGCAGAACAGGGGCACTTTGAGCTTCTCAGGGTTTGTGAAGGGGAGCGTAGTGGGTTTCAGAAAGATTATCTCACAGTTCGAACTCGTTAATGAAAGAAATAAATTAACCAAGCTCATTTTTCAGGGAATTCTTGTGTAAACTGGAAATTTTCCAGTCTGTGAGCCCCGCACTGTGCTAACCCATAAATCACAGCAAGCAGGTTGTCTGTATAGTGAGAGCAGCCACGTTTGGAGATGGAGAGGGGGGGGAGAAACCAGCATATGTTCATGGAGGAAAAAAACATAAAAGCAAAACAGAAAAGAAGAATATCTCCCTTGCCCAACACTGGAACAAAATAAAAGGCTTGGCCTCAGGCACTGGAACATACGCTGTCTCTGAAGAGCCCCCCAAACCAGGGGAAGGCACCTGAAACAGGTCAGCTTTTAATTGAATACAATATTAATTACCGCGTGCACCATTAACGGTTTGTGGGATTTGACTAATTAATGTAATAGTTTCTGAGTCACGCTCATTAAATATGAAAATTACACCGGTGAAAGGTATTGGTTTCATTATCAATCTTGTATGGACAGGAGGGGAGGGTGGGGGGAGTGAGGATGCAGGGGAACGATTCCCATCCTGAGTTTTTGTGTTGTTAGCTCTCTCCTCTTGGAATTGGTTCAGGTGAGCAGAAGGAAAAGCTAAAGTGAAAAGAAAAGAGGTAGGGAGAACAGGAAGCATTGCCTAGTGGCAGGAGCTGGTGGTTGCAAGTCAGGTCCCAAAAGCTACCCAGCTCTGAGCAAATTACACTTTTGCTGAGTGGACAGAGCTGGCTGGTCTGCATGTAGTTCCAACTAGTTGTTGTCAATTCTTATCATAATGCTTAGTTTCCTTTGTCCCCCTAGAACAAGCATAGTGAGAGAGATCAGTGTCACATGGAGTACTTAATTCATTAACCCATGCAAAGCATGTGGCCGGTCCTTCGTGGAGAACTACAGGGAAGGTAATTATTACTGTTAAAAGTCAACTCCAGAGCATGATTACACACTGAGGATATGTTGAGTTGTACTGCCATGGGATACACCCCTCACATGGGGCAAAACTGTTACAGAAGAAGGACCTGAGATGTTACACCTCTCATTCCTATCCTACAATGCAGAATAAGGGCAGCACTGATGTACTCTGGAGGGAATTGCCATCACATCTATACAGGAAGAAGAGCCACCTGCATGTAGGATCTCTGGGGAAAGAAGATAAAGAGAACAACAGTGCTCCAGGGCCCCCTTGTGCCTTACCAACCACAACAGAGCAAAATGCAGAGGTCACCTTCTAGACTGAAATTTGAGACAATACACAGCTGAGGCAGGAGGAAGTGGGGAAAAAAAAACCTCAAGAGTGAGGTAAAAGCACTTAAGAGGACCGTTTTTCCAAGCACCATGGAGGGAAGTAGGAGCACCATCCTGTTAGCAACAATGCATAAATGCTGCACAAGGACCTAGGAGAGTAGGAGGAGCAGAGATAACTTCAATGCTATTATTTTTGCAGCAGTCCTCTTGACTGATTCTTAACATATTTGGCAAATGCTATAGGGGTAAAGAGGGGGAAAGAGGATGGATGGCCTTATGCCAGAAGCTTTTGCATTCGTGCTGTAGGTGTATATCAGCTTGGAAGAGCCAGACACAGAGAAGAGAAATTATCAGGTGGGGACAAAGCAAGAAAAGGACAATAACACACATGCAAAACTCTAAAAACAACTCAAAATCCAGATTCTTCTTTAAAGGGAGGAGACGGACGGTAGACAGTAAACCTATGGGAAGGAGGAAAACCCCTACACTCTGTTATGGCTTTTATCACTTTGTGTAGCAAGTAATGGCTTTCTGATACTTTTTCTCTCCTTCCCCCTCACCCCCTTCAAAAGAGCTGCCAATGATCTTTCTAAATAGTATCAGCTTGCCAGGAATCTGTGGTTGAGCCTGCTGAGAGTTTGTTAGACTGTGCACAACCAGCTCCTCTTTGGGGTTATAACATGCACAGCCAATACCAGTCTGCAGGCTCCTGTACTGCATTTAAGGCATTATCCACTGTCCACTGTACTTCTTCAGATCAGTCTCTCACATATAAATGTTCCTTCTTACTCCAAGCTTCATTGCACTGTACTGAGTAGGGAAGGCAGGTAGCTACAATCAGTCATAATTCATACAGGAACTATGAGTGCCATGGGCTCTGAGAAAGCTGTAACATTTGGAGGGTTAATGGTATAATTCAATCCAAACTTCTGATTATAATGACTGCAGTTCCCTTTGCAACCTTATTAACAAGGCTACGTTTGTTCTCTGTAACAGCAACACAAGTAATCACTCATTTATGGGGTGAGGACAAGTTTCCCCTGTGATTCTAATCCTATTCTAAACAAACAAGAACTCTTCTGGTCTGAAACAATGCCATACAGATGGTATCTTCTGGTCCAGGTCACAGGGTTCCACTGAACTCCTTTCCACCTATTTTAAAGACGAGTTTTGCATTTTCATCAGTTCATCAAAACAGTCAGGGCACTAATACCCTACAAGCTACTCTGGAGCTGGCTGAAGGTATTTGGATTATGCTTTTGTGCATATTTCAGGGATCAAGAGAGGATATCATTCATACTACTGCCTGTCTTGCCTTGCTAAACAAAGTTCAGCCTACACTTGCAAAGGTCTTTGTAAGGACCTTTCATCACAGTAGTTAGTATGAAACATTTGGCTCTGGAAGTCTCTAAATTGCTGGATTACCAAACACTGCTGTTCTTCCCAGAAGTATGCAATGGGGCCATTATCAAACAGCATACCACACTACATGAATTTTTGTTCAAACCTTTACAGCTGCTTCACACTGCTACAGTTCCCATGGATTCTGTCAATGAAAAAAAGAGATGGCAAGGTCTGAAAGTATCAACAGCAAAAAGCAGAGGTGAGATACTCCCCTCTAGGAAGCATGCTGAGGAACCATGCTCTTTGTTTCTGCCTAGCATTGCAACAGCTTTTACCAGCTCACACTTACTTTTAGATTCACTCACTGTATCTTTTACAGACTATTTTGATCCTTTTCAGTTTCGCTCATTCTCTATAGCTTTTTTCATACATCTGCGCTGATGAAATAGGGAGGACTTTACAGACTGCAGTCAAGCCCAGGATTCTATGCCCAGAACTCCTGGTCCTAGAAAGGAAACCCACACCCAATACAGAGCAGTTTGTGTTAGGGGGAAAGCCTTTGCAGCTATGAAAATACCCATGTTGCAGCTACCTCATCAATATAGCTCACACTCGTCTGTGTCTCCCATAACTTTACTGAGTTCAAGAATTTAGCACCATATACTACTGAGATATGTTGTCACTACCTGTTCTCTATTTCTATTTCATTTTAAATGCTCTTCTGTAGCTCAAATGTATCTCTGAATGAAAGACGGTGTTCCCAAATGAACATGACATTAGACACTTTCAACTTCAGTTACAAGAAAAGTACAAAGTAAGAACATGCAAGGTAATACTCAGTTGAACTTTAAAGCAGGTAAGCATGGTGATACTGAAGCTGCAGAAAATTATTATGGACTTTATTTTTGATATCATGTTAAAGTGGCATTTGCCTAAGCAAAGTTATAAGCACTTCATTAATTCTCCAGACACACTAGTGGACAAATGCAGACTGCTTTACATTCCACCATGGAACATAGTTTATTTAGATTAAAAGAGGAGAAAAACAGGTCAGTGTAACAGATAAAGAAAGTGTGGTAAAGCTACAGTCATAAACTTTTTTTTTATAAACTTTTTTTTTTTTTTTCTTACTTAGTAAGAAAGTTTTTCTTACTAAAACTTTCAGGTTTAAAGCAAGTGTCAAAGTTATGCTTTCATAAGCTTTACTGGGATAGTTTAATTTTTCCAAACAAAATGGTATTAAGAAACCAGGAAAGGGATTTTTGAGTTTCTCCTTTACCATTCAGACTATCAGTTTCACTCACAAAACATTGTTTATGTACTTCTTCTTGCCTGAAGACTTTGGAATACTTTCAGAAGAAGGTATTACTGTCCCACCAAAAACTACAGCACAGAGACCAAACCAGGAATACAAACCCTCAGCTGTGACTGTGCGTCACCCACAGGTAAAGCAGGCACATAATTTTGAACAATAGGATAAAAATAATGTCCTAGCATTGAATGATGCTTCACAAGCAGAAACACGTCATAATTACTGCTCTAGAGAATTTACAGTGCCAGCATCTGTGACAAAATCCCTAAAAGCAATGTGCTGATAGACATAGCAGGATTTTAGGTGCTTGTATGTACCCAGCTTGGCCTCCTGCTTGCTGGGACAAGCTGATTATTGGAATTTCAATACAGAAGGGATGTATTGATCACATCATGCATTATGTGATTTATGAACTTCTGGAAGGAACTGTTTGTCCTAGCAAGACCAGGCAGCAGTGAGCAGAGTAGCACGTTCTATCTAAGCCAGATCTCTGGAAAGAAGCCTTCTTGCTGCAAAAACATGAGATGTGAATGAAATTTAAGCCCGGGAAGGAAGCCAAAGCCAGTGGGTCTGCAGTCAGAACAGTTTGTTGTCCCGTGCAAGCCACACAAAGCACCATTTGCCTTTTAGCTATTAGCTGTATAAGAAAAATGAGAGTTCATTTGTATCCAATAGCTTCCTCTGCTGGTGGGGAAACCCAATGTAACAGCTACCACTGGAACTAAAACAATTAGAGGAAACTGATACTTCTTTCAAATGTTTTATTTTTGTGTAGTATTGTTTTGAACTACCCAACTCATGCTTAACCCATCCCCTAATAGTATTCAGTCTCTGAGCAGCAAATTAAGCGAGTATTCCTTTCCAAGCTGAAGGTCCTTGCACAGGACTGACTGGCAGTTCTGCCCGAACTTATCAACCAGCAGGAGCTATGAGTTCTCAGAGATTTGGGACATGTTTTCTACCAAGCTGAAAAGACAGATTTAGGGCAAGACTCCAAGAATTAGAGGACAGCCCCCCTTACCAGGCACTCAGCAGCACTTTAGTAACCAGAAAGAAGAGCACAAAGACAGCTTACTACCAAGTCTATGCCTGCTCCTGGCAGTAGCTATATGATTGGTCTCTCTCACACGGAGCTTTCACTCAAGTCAGCTCTGTATCCCATAGACTCACAGATAAACACTTTTGGTGGCTCAGTGTGGATGGATCATTTTCAGAGGTGAACAGGTGGGTGAGAGCACATTAAGTTCTATGCTACAGCTTGCTCCATGTCCCATAATTTTTTCTTCTACAAAATATCTACAGATGATGATGGTATCTTTATTCTTTCATACCAAAAAGGGAGATGTAGAATAGATGGAACTGACCTGAACTGCAACACTCTTGCTGATAATTTTGTTCCTTAGCCACACCTACTGGATTTCTTTCAACGTATCTACCTCCAAGTAGCTTCATACAGCAAATAAGAACATGGCAGATCACTATAGATATCTGCAGAAATAGGTCTTCACATGTAGACTTCAAAAAGATCTCCTAACAAACTTTTTGTAAATGGCACGTAGGTCACCCCTTCTACCAGCTGCATATTTTCTACAGATTTGTCCAGTCTAGTTTTAAATTTATGCCAAGCAGCAGAGATGGTATCACTTGTCTTGGGAAATTGTTTTTCTATCTTTGGTCCAAGATTTTTCTTTAGCTCCAGTAACCCTCCCAAGACTTGGCAAAAGGTTCAAATAGTAGTGGGAGCCTGAAACATTCCGCTTGTTTGTGAATTGAAGGTACTTGGCTGTCTCTCCAGCCCCTGATCAGATCTGAAGCTTTTCTCTTGGACATACTCACCTTCTTGACCTAGATGAGGAAGTTCTGTGTCTACACAGAGACAAGAGGAAGAGACATTCACAGCCATTTGGGAAAGTAAGTCACATAAGGCAGATTCTTTTGATTGGAAAGAGGTCCAAGAAATAGTCTTTCACCCTGCTCACACAACAGTATTACTGTTGCAGTAATATATAATGACACTTCACCATCCCACCAGGTGTGCTCTGTTTAGATTCAGCAATCCTGATCTTGTACACTACTTAGAAAGGCAACAGTACACAGTAATACTCTTCTGCTGGAGATATACCCAGGAATAACCCTCTAATTTGCCCCCCATTTACTTACTTACACACTTCACCCCCGAAATGGCAACCTCTACCCATAGGGATTCTTTCTGAGAAGAAACAAGCTTTCCTGACTGTGTGCTGCTATCCAAAGACATGTGGATCATTAACAAAAGTGAGCATCCAGCCTCACCATTAATCACTGGCTGGCTCAACACCTGCATTCTGCAGACAGCCTTCACTGAAGAAAGTTTGCAGCTGGCCCAGCTCTGGCTGAGCTTCCTTATACCCACCAACTACCTCCACTCTCCATTTGTCAATTGTAAGTGATAATTTCTATTCAATCTGATACATATTATAAGAATATAAACAAATGCCTCTGGCTGTATCACAGCTGCGATCACTTCCCTTTATAGCCATCATTTATTACAGGCGGACAGGTGGCCGTTCAGTGGAATGCCGAAGAGGCTATCACCTGGACAATCACCAGAAAACACGCTCACATTTACATTCTCCCCAGGCAGACAGGCAAAAGAGGCTTGTGATTTCTGGAAAAACTTTGCTATGCTCCAAAACTTCTTCCTTTCCCATCCATGCACGTCACAGGAGCAAGTCTGAATACTACCAGCCTAGGTCATCAGTGAACCCCAAATTTTAAGCTTAAACTTATTTAGAATTTTTGAAAATAGTAAAGGTGTAGTGGTGACGTTTCCCCTGTAGTTGTTTCTTTTCATGTCTTACAATTTTGATATGGGATACTCGTTTTTTCTAAATACTATTTGGGTTCACTAACATATACAAAACCCTAGGATGACTGCAGATTTGTTGCTCAAATGGAATTTGAAGGAAGGCTTATTATCTTCTGCTAGTAATGTGTAGTGTTTCATTTCAAAAAGACCTCAGAATTCATCTATAGGAATCATCTCACCTCCTCTTAAAACACTGTCACCTCTAAACACGAAATATGGCAGGTTACTTCACAAGTCAGGCAGCAACAGTCAGGACAGAAAGTGAACAATATTGCAGTAACAGCACTTATAGACCACAGAATATAATTACCACATCTGTCAAATTCTATAACAACATTCACCTCAACTATTGCATCTGCACAACAGGACCTCAGTCTTGAACTGTCTCTGCAGGATTGCAATCTCACAAGCACAGAACAGTTGGAGTTCAGTGCAAGATCTTAGTTCAGAACATCTTTGCATAATCACAAGTTTCCCAAGTACCTACCAGCAATGCTGAGTGGAGGACGTGGGTTTCCCACGTACGTCATAACACTTGTTAGCATGTTAGAATGTAGGAAACTGGACTTTTGTACAGAGTGCTGCAAGGACAGAGGAAGTAAGACTGGAGTGGAAGAGTTGCTTTAGGATCTTGTCATAGCTCTTGCCTTACTCAGTATCCATTATTCTGAAGATTAGAGTCTACATCTCCCATCACAACAAAATGTGCATTATCAAGGTGTGGTGGTTTTACCGTGCTAGGCAGTTGAACACCACAACCGCTCTCTCACTCCCCCTCCTCAGATGAGGAGGGGAAGAAGTAAAGGAAAGAACAACTCACGGGTTGAGATAAGGATGATTTAATTAAAAAGGGGAAATATATATATATATATAATTAAGGAAATATTATTATTAATTAAACAATTCAACTAAAGGGAAAAAAGGGAAAGGGGAAAAGGGAGGGGGAAAGGGAATAACTAAACAAAACAAGTAAAGGCTATGTGGAAGTGCAGAGGAAAGAAATTACTCTCTACTTCCCACAAATGAGCGATGCTTGACCACGTCCTTGAAGCAGGGCCTCAACGCACGTAGCCAGTGTTAGGGAGGAGGACAGACGTTTTCACAACGAGAGCCCACCCCTCCCCTCTTCTTCCTTTTTCCACCTTTTATTGCTGAGTGTGACATCATATGATATGGAATATCCCTTTGGTTGGTTTAGGTCAGCTGCCCTGCTGATGTTTCTTTCTCACTTTTTGCCCACCCCCTAAGAGGGTCAGAGAGAGTCCTGATGCTGTGCCAGCACTGCTCAGCAGCAGACACAACACTGGTGTGATACCACTGCTGTTCTAGCTACAAGTGCAGAGCGCAGCACTGTATGGGCTGCTGCAGGGAAAGGTAACATCCCAGCCAGACCCAGTACACAAGGTCACAGGAACAGACAGACCAATGGTCCATCAAACCCAACATCCTGCCTCACCAGCAGTTAGCATCAGATGCTTGTGAAAGTGTCAACCTTCTCCAGTTACACTCTTCTAACACCCATTCCTTTCAGGAGTCTGTACAGCCAAAGGCTGTATTTAGACCATTCTGTTCATGAATACCTAATCCCATTTATATTCTTTGTCCCCAACGACATCCAGTGAGAATAAATCCAACGGTTAAATTAATCTAGGTATTTAGAGCATTTCCTTCATCTGGTTTTCACAGAGCACCCAGTGAAACCTAAAGTCTTTCTCACTAGTTTCTACAACTTTGTAGGCCTCTATCACAATTGACCAACCATTTTCCATTCTGAACACACCTTTTTCCAATGCTGTCCTCCCAATAGGTAGAGATGAAAGTTATTTTTTTACTGCACAGAATAGCAAAGTTATTATTCAGTGATCCTCCAGTCTATCAGCAGTGCAGTCATAGTTTTAGGCCACAAAGGCAGGAACCAGACTTGAGGTGCCAGTCCCCATTGACTCTATTTGCAGACTTGGGCAAATCCATTTACCTCCTTTTACCTTTACTTCCCTACCTTCAAGTTAGATATAACTCTTTCTTACCTTCAGAATATGATCTGAAGTTAAATTATAAATGCCTGCATAGCATTTTATGAACATGAATAAATGTAACCATAAATACATTAAATGTAACTCCCCAAATTCCTGTACTGTTCCTACCAAAGGTAATTCTGATAAAAGATGGGTATGACCAAAAGATACAGTTGTGGAAAGAGAGAAGAAACACAGCAAGCAACTCTACCAATTCAGCATATGACCTGGAGATGGAATCAAGTCAGCTTAGAGCAGAGCTTCACACAAGCAGATGGCATGTGACTTTCAGTATCATATATGCCTACAAAAGTCACTGTAATAATTCTGCCTGTAACAACACAGCTGTTCTCAATACCTTGGGGTGATCCTGTGAAGCAAGCTTCCAGGTCAAGTATGCAGTATGAGTAGGTGCCATCTGTGACCACGTCACTCAGTGGGGAACCACTGCTGCCAGCAAGCTCAGGAGAGCCAGTTGCATGTCAATGCTTTATTGCTAAAGGGACTTTTTAAGAGCAGTAGAGGTAGAAAGCATGAGGTCTGCCTTTAACTTCCTGAGCCACAGAACAAGCTCTTGGCTTGGTGAACAGAGAGCGCTGCTGAAAATGCTTTTCCACAGAGGTATGTTATTGATGTGTGTCTGGTTTCATCCACCAGCCAACTTGGGATATGCTAAGGAGAATTTCAGCACATAAATAACGTTTCAGTCAGCAACATCCTTGGGAAACAACCTACTTGGTGCTACAACCATCTTAAGGCCAGAAGAGGTATTTGTTTTCACTTTGAACCAGTGCAGGCCACTAGGATCATAAATTCTTCTGCAATCCCGTCCGCAGGACACCTCCCATTTAGTCCTGTCACTGCCAGTTTTTTGTCACTGTTTTGAAAGATCGCAAAACAAAGCAAGGTAAGCAGAGTTAAATACCATCTCTTCTAAACCCTCCTCTGCCAGCACCTCTCTTCCTTCAGAGCTGTGAAGCACAACACCACCTCTTTAGAGCACCCATTTAAGCAGCCTGCTGTCCACAAATTTGCTTCATGCCTCTATGAACACACTAGTTCTCTTGGGCTCCACAGTTTACAGTTGCCAGTTTCTTTCCTTTGTTCACTTTAAACCATTCTTCTCTCAGCAAAGTGGAGCACTGCCTTGATCTAGTACAGTAGGATTCAGCTATTAACACTCCTCCTTCTTCCTTATCTATTATCTTCTGCATAGGCAACTTTTGTAAACACTGCTACAGAGTTTTTTCCAGAGCCTGCCACAAATTTGCCACCTTCTCAGAGATCTTTTCTCCCTCTTTGGGGACACTTTTTACTACAAGGGTGCTGAATAACATCACGTGCAGCCAGGAGGGAGAAACAAGGCCTCCTCCAGCTCCTCTTTCTCTGCAAGTCCATCAGCCATACATGTCAGCTCTTTGCCTTGCAAAAGGATGCGGAATTCCTCTTCCCGGAGAAAGGAGCTGGGATTATGTTAAGTGACTTGACTACACTGAAAGGGGTGTCTAAACACACAGGTCCTGGGCTTTCAGTTTAATGCTTAGCCCAATAGATAAGGCTATTTTCTGTGCACATGGCCATCTTAGTGTCCAAAAGACACAATAGCCCCTTCACAGGGGGTTCACCTTGGAAAGACACAATGATTAGGGACTGAGGATGTAGCAAGTTGGATGCCAGAGATAAAGGCCCTGCTGATGCTTTCATGGTGGTAGCTTGCTGAGGCTGTCACTCTATGAAGAACCAGAGTCCAAAGGTCAATCAGCAGCAACTTCAGGAGAAATCACATTGATTTTGGCCCCAGAAGTTGGTTAATAAGTGAGATGATACTGCCCCAACAGCTTTGGTATTAAATATTACTCTTCTTTACCTATAGAGATTCCTGCTTTGAAGGCAGCCAGCAGTGGCTCTGTGGGTGGAGTATTGCATGTGGAGCCCAGAGGTAAGTGAATAGCTAAGCCTGTACTGGCTGTTCTGTAAAACACATAGCATAGACGCATGGACAGGGACGCCCCCAACCTAGATCCTTTGGTTAAAAGTGTCGGGGGAGCCTTAGGCAATGAAAATATGTTCAACGAGGCTAATGCTACATTGGCTTTTTAATAAAGGTCCAGACTTCCTTAGTCCCTGCTTGAATTTGGATTTTGCAGGAAGTAAACAGGGCCAGTGTCAGACTCCTCTTCTGGAGGCAGTGACAACAAGGAATACCCAACTGTAATTAAACTAACTCTTGAAAGGAAACTAACTGTAATTAAACCAAACCTAACATGGAAAAGAAATTAGTCCTGGTAATTGATAAGCGGTGAGTGGAGTTACCAGCCTGTGATGCATGGATTCCACCAATGCCCCTTCCTCTCTCAGGGATCCCCCTGCACAAGTAGTAATAAAGCAGTTTCTCTCCTCCCCTGTCCTTCCCTCCCTCTCTCCCTCCCTCACACAGGACAGTCTTTCAAAACAGCTGGATGGCATGCATGGCTATATGCTGTCTGCCTACATGGCTCTCTCCAACCCAAGGAAAGGGGAAGAGAGAGATCCAGATGCAGCAGGGCTGTATGCCAGAGGAGAAAGCCCATACCAGTGGAGTCTCCTTCCTTGGACACATTCAAAAGCCATCTGGACATTGCCCCAGTTGGCCCTGTTTGTGCAGAGGGGTCAGACCAGATGACCTCCAGAGGTCCCTTCCAACTTCAACCGTTCTGTGATACCAAAACCATCCCATCCAAATGCTCACAGAGCAAGCAGGCTCACAAAAGCATTTTGGAGAGGTCTCTGGTTTCTTTCACTGGTTCACTGACAAATTTCTTCTTTACCCACCCAAGCTGTCTTTTCTGTGCACTGGCTGTGAAACATGTATTTCTAACACACTACTTCAGCACAGGACAAGGCAGTCTAGCTCTGACTGAACATTGCTTTGCCAAAAGCATAGCAAATAGCAGAAGCTAAGAACCCCACTTTGGTATTTGATTTACTTTCCAAGGGTTTTGAATGTGCCATTTTCCAAATTTATTTTTTCCTTACTCTGGTATTTCAAAACACGATAAGAATTCTTGCCCCATGACAATTATTATTTTTTTTTTTTTTTACATTCTCAAAACTGAAAGTTCTTGCAGCTCTTCCCCCAAATTAGTTACCTTTTACATAATTACAGTATTGGAGAACATATCAGCTTCTTCTGGGAACTTCATATTTTTCATTTAGAAAGATTCAAAAGATCAGCCAGAGTGCTTTGTAGGGGTGGTTTAAGTCCTCACCAAGGCTTCTCAGCTGGGCACATCAAAGATGTAATTCACCAGAAGAGTCAAGCCTGTTGAGAAAAAATAGGAAGCACAGGAGCTATAATTCCCAGAAAGCAGCAGCTAACAGTTATTTTGGATTTTATTTTGCATGGAAAATTAAACCTCACACTTCCATTCTCTTCTCCAAAGATTTTTCATCAGTTGAAACAGTCTATTTTCCAAACAACTCAGCCAGCTAGCTAGTTCTGAAATGCTTCATTTTCTGCAGTCATGTGATAGATCAGATCAGACTCAACACAGCACTGTAAGGCTACCAATTTTGTGTAGTCTATAGTCTACCAATATCTGATTCCACTCTTAAACTCTGGTTTGTACAGCTGTGCAGTTATGTGTAAATTTTCATAGAAACATCAAAAAGGAAAGTTAGTCTTCCTTCATTTCTAGTGAAAAAACATGGACCTAAAGTAAATATTTTAAACCACAAACTAAAAAGACAAAGAAGCAGAACCCCAAGACTGTTGGTTGTTGGCTTTCGTTTTGGTTTGGTTTTGTCTGAAAATAATGTTTACAGCAATGAAAACTGCAAAGTAAAACTGGGATAAGGCTCAGCTCTCCCCACAACAAATAAGCCCCTCTCAGTCCTAGAACTGAAGGTTAAAAATATAAGCTACAACCACAGTTTGATATCACATTGCAGGTTCATCTGCAAGTCCACAAACTCTTTCTTACTTCCAGGCATTTTCCCAATTAGGGAAAATACCCCTATCAGGGGTAAATATACCCTATAGGTATATTTAGGGGAATAGGTATATTTAGGGGAAAATTTCCCCTATTAGGGAAAATACACTGGATGAGACTGAACGCAGAACTTCACCTAATTTTCACATATCTAAATGCAATATGTTTCACTTTGAATAGGCTGCCTGGATTAGATAGAAGTTAATTAAAACAATCCCTCATTTTTTGCTGTTTAAAACTTAAGACTTGGTAAAGGAGGGGTAAGACAGGACTTTTTATTACTCTTAGATGGTGCAAAGAGGACCCATAAATACATCTCTTCTCCCTGTGATCTCATTCATCTTGCTGCCTTCCCCACTCCTCTTTGCCAACAATCAGATCCCAGTAAACAACCTCAAGTGAAATTTGCAACTGTCAGATAAACATTAAAAATGCTTCTCTTGTCCTTTCCCATTGATAGTCCCATTAATATTGTAATAGAACCAAAAGTTATGAAAATGAATGCATGCTGCTTTTGGAAGTGAATGATGCAGACAGCAGCTGTGAAATATATACACTTGAATATGCATAGACAAAGAGATACAGTGCAACCACAAAGAAGTATGTATATACTTACAGCCACTGTTTTAACATACAAGACCCAGTCCTAACCTCATGCTACTGTACACTATGAAGCAACACCACTGACTTTTGTCTGGTATAAATTCAACAGAGGTAAAATCAGAATTAAATTATACTGATTTTTTTTTTTTTTGAAAAAGATATCAATTCTACACATTTTTTTCTGTTATTCCTTTTTTATAGTCTTCATTTTTAGTCAGAGGCTAGAATTACAATCTGATTTGCCTGTTTAGTATTTCCTAGCAATATGCAAATCCCTAGTTGTGTGTCTACTGTTAAATTAAAAAAAATCTGTACTGCAAACTTAAGTGGAGGAATATGGAAAAAAAAAAAAACACTAAAACAGTAAATTCAAGCTCTTTTACTCAAATTTGCCCCTTAGACACATGTGAATTCAAAGAGTATCCACTGAAAGTCTCATAAAAAGAGAAGTCCAGCCCTCCCAATCCTGCAATGAAAATAGTGTGTTTAGCGACTTCTATCCATCTGAAACCTTACTGAAATCAACAGGTTTGCAAAATGCAAGATTTCAGAATTGAGTCAGGTTCCAAAATAATCCCCAACCTGTCTTAAAATATCATGAAGTATTGTTCTCTTTTAAATATATATATAATATATGTGTGTATATATATATATATATATATATATATATATGAATTTCCTATCTGGCTTTTACATTTTCTGAATTTTACATTCTGTTGTTTCAAGGTTTTCAGTACAGGTGAAAGCTTTGCATGCTTTTAATAAAATAAGTTGAGGATACTTCAAAAAGCAGGACTTCAGAGGCTGGAGTTTTAGGAATACTCCCAGGTAGAGGGGTAACTGTGACAGGTTGGTAACTGTGCAGGGAGACTCCACAGAGACAAAGTCTGCCTGAGAGGTTTTCCTGCTTGATAAAGACGTTAGCTCTCTGAACAAAAACACACTGCCCATCATATTGTTCCAATTCCCATTTTAGTGAGGTTTCATTTGGTCTCTTTACAATCTCAGGCTGCATTTTGTTGCTCCTGGCCATCTATTTGTGAAGCCTCTTAATGTTAAATGCCCAAAATTCTCTCTCTTCTGAACCTTGAACTTTTCAAATGCAAGTCCTACATTCTCTTACTTTTATGTGCTAGCCAAAAGATACCAGGTGGGAAATGCCAAATGGATCTTTCCAACCCATGGTTCTCCATTGCCTAGTTAACTTATGCTTACATTAAGCAAAATTAAAGCAAACAAACATAGAGGGATATTAATTTTATAGCATCTGTTAACATCTTAAAGCAGACTGCCAACATTCTAAAGTTGCCAACAGCCTTGAAACATGGTGTATTTTCAGTTGTTATAAAACATAATTGCAAAAGCAAAATTGTTTTTGGATGTTCTCATCAAAGTCATAAAAAGGGCAGTCAGTCTGATCAGGTTTCAACTGTTCTAGTGCCCTTTAAACTGAAATTTGTTTCATTCATTCACTCTGAAATACTGATTATGGAAAAATTCTGCTTTAGACTTCCACTACTTTAATCACAGATCACCAAAAAGTAATCAACTTCTGGAATTCATATTAAAATTTCATCTGAGTGGCAGTCAGGTTAGGTGTAAGAGTCTAGTTGGATGAAATTAAAAACTAACATCAGACTGTAGGAAACTTTAGCTTAAAGTAGATGAAAGCAAGTAAGTGTACTGCAGTCAAGAAATCGGGATAGTCAAGAGGTATGATGTGTCCTTCCATAGGCAACTTGTTCTACTGAGTTAACGTAAATGCAACGACTACAGCTCGTCACACTTAAAGAATATTTCCCAAAAACACCTCACAGGAAATGTTCACTCTTTGCTGCTTTTCCTTGTAATTTATAACCAAACAACCTTAGGGCTGACAGCACACTACACTTCTAGCTAGACCATGGTCTTACAGACTTACTGGCTACTTTTCACATGTCACCTATGGATACATTTCATCAGCAACATCTACTGGAATAGTATATATACAGACATCAAGTTGCCTCAGTAATAGTTTGTTCACAAAACAACTTTCTTGTCTGAAATCCTTTTTGATTTAGACTCAAGATAGTTTACACAAACTCTTTGCTTATATTTGTTAATATAAGGTTTAAATAGCTGTTCATCTACCTGTGTGGTTACCTCCCTTTATTTTGCATACTGGAGGAACCTTACCATTATTACTAAAATATTCTTTTCTGTTTAGAAAGGATAACTGCTTACTCTGGGGTCTTGCACACTTATCCCACAATTCACTATCTGCCAGCTTCAGCAACAAAATGTCTTTTTATTCAAATGTTCATTCAAGCAGGTCAGTTGAAGTACCATGGAGCACAGGATGAAAGAGCTTTCCACTGACTTGCCCTCATGCTGTTATTTGTATGAGTGGTACTATAAAAAGTTCCCTTCCTCAAATGGGATTTTACACTTATATAGCACCGGCCTAGGTAAGGAAAAAGAGACAAATTAGGAGTAGTCCGCTGCTAGACATGCCCAGGAGTGATAACCATTGGACCCTGTCATGGAGGAACTTCAATGAGCAAAGGATTCACCATTCCTTTGTTGAGATGGAAATGCAGCCCACAGCTCCAACACAAAGTTCACTCTGCATCTGACACTCTGTTTGCAGTTCAGTTTTCCTGAGCCTCAGGGAAACAAGGGTGATTGAGCAGAGACAGAGCATAGGGCAGAGCTGGAATCCTTCTTCCATTTATCAAAGCATCATCGGAAAGCAAGCATCAAGGAAAATAAGCACTATGATGATCCACGTATTAACTTCCTGCCCTCCAAGGTCAGCATTTCTTAAACCATCCAAGACATTACATTCTCTGCACAGTCTCCAGCCATTTAGAAATGGATGGCAAAGGAAGGTAAAGCTCTAATGGGATGAAGTGTCAAAGAGAGCTTTTTATTTAAAGAAGTAGAGAAAAGAAAAGAAAATGGATATTTTAACTTTTATCTCAGAGTTAGTTAATATTCACACTTAACTGCTGAACTGGCTAAATTCTTTTCTTTTCTTAAGGACCTTTATAAATTTCATCATTAATAAAATCAGACATTCAATTAGCAGGGAATTTCTGATTGCTAACTGAGATTTCCCCCCCAATAGTTTCTCTTTTTTTCTCTTCCTACTCTCTTTTTATTTTCTCCTCCTACCCCTGTATCCCCCCTCCCTTGAAAAACCAGGGGAAAGTGAAAACTGACTCCATTAACCTCTGTCATTACCTAAATCCATCTCTTAATTAATATGAGTTAATATGATTAATCAAAATAATGAGACAAACCTATTAAATTAGGGTGTTTAAATTACAAATGGAAGTGGTAAAGGCAAAGGGACCGATAACGAATAGCTGCAGTCAGAGATGGGGTTAGCTCTTGAAATGATATGTGACAATCAGTAGAGACAATCAAGAATGAGGGGAAATCAGCAAGACCTGTGTGAGGAAAAAAGCTACATGCACAAAGAATGATGTTGCTCAAATGCCTGGTAGTACTTCTGAGGATTGGGTGCATTAAGATAATATTTTATCCTCAGCATGGTGGAATATAACATAAGTAACAATACGATCATCAAATTTTACAGCTTGCTGTTAGCTTCCAAAGGGTTGGGTGATACGGATTTTACCCAGTTAAAGGTCCCCACTAGCAGTTTGCTAGTAGCTCTGTGGCATTCCCGAGTTGTATTAATGCTGCCCCATGGAGACAAGATTGAATGGTTTATACAGTTCTATACTGGAGGCACACAGCCTGAGCAAGAGCCTGCAGTTGCAGTGCTCCTTCAGCTCTGATACTGACTTTCTATGTGACCTCAGGCCAGTGCCATGAACTCCTTTGTCTTTCATGGTTAATTTAGACACACCACTGCTCCCACATGCAGTTCCATATTTTCTCTAAACTGTAAACCTGAGATCCTGCAAGCGCTGGCTCTGTGGTCCTCTGAGTGCTGAAGGCAAGTTATACCAACAATGACTTTTCCCCAGGAGCTTACCAAAGGTCAGGGTTTCCCACTGGATTTCCATCATTCAATTACCTGTTTGAACTACAGTTCCAAAATCTGTTTAACTCCTGTCGTAGAAGTCCAATTAAAGTGAAAATAATGTTACTATCATAGGTCACTGTAACAACAAAAGTTACATTCATTCTGGGAGGTGATTATGTGGAGTGTGCAGCTTTCCCTTTGGAGAAATCCATTAACAGTTTCTATTTCAGTTAAAATCATCAGCAAAGGAAGTTAATGTGGCACGGGACTGATATAGGCAGAAAACTACAGTACAGACTGCTGCCAGAACAGTTAGACATCAAATGGGGAGGGGATGGTATTATCATACTTCATGCACTGGGAACCCCTAAAACTAACAAGAAGTGAGGAGGCAACACCCACATAGAACACTTTGAGACCAAACCCATTCTTTGTATCTTCTGTGTATCATTTGTGGGCTCTGTATAAAGCTGAGAGCAAATTAGGGGCTGCGTGTGTTAATAAAGCATATAACTGATGAAGACTCCATATAACATATGATTTATAGACCATTTTAACCATTTTAATAATATCACAAACATTCAAAGGAGCTTCATAAAGAAGTTTGGAAAGAGCATTTCCAGCACACTGGGAAGGCACAAGTATAGGAAGTTGAGGGGCTGAAAGGGAACAGAACAATGAAGTTGTCTACACAGGACCAAGTGTTAAGGACACAATAACAAACAGATTATCAGAGACACTCCGTGTTTGGAGGAATGATCAAGAGCTACCAAAGTGTATAGTACATCTGGTGTCAGCCAAACACAAAGAGACTATCAATTGATGAAGTGAATCAATAAGCAATGTTTTGAAACACCACCTTCCAGAGAACTGACCTGATGCTCATGTGTCACCAGGTAATTACCACCTTCTTGTCAACCCCCTTGAGAGGCAGAACAGGCAGAACAGCTATAGTGACAAGGTTCTACTCCACTTCTATAGCCAATGCCTAGCTTAACAGACACATAGCCAAAGACTGTAGACACACTAATTCACAGCAGGATATATATATCTGTGTGTGTGTGTGTGTGTGTGTGTGTGTGTGCGCTTTTCATTGCCATATTTTTATTTTCTGAACAGAAGTGTTCTAAGGCCGTACTTATGTCAGCACTATTTCTCACATTTTTAAGTAAATTTCTTTTCCATTAAAGACAAGGAGGTTAGAATATAGTCCTCTAACAAGAACAGCAACAGCAGGATCTAAACAGCGTAGATGGTATCTGATTGGTCAGGCCATAGGACAAAGTTAGTAGCTAGTTCTAGGTGACCGATGTAGCATGAAGAAAAGAATATGAACTCTTTTTAAAACAAAAACATTAAATGAATTTTAGTGTCTTTGGGAAGAAAATGTACCAGTGTGCTATTGCTCATTTTTTGGAGGGATGAGTCGATTTCTTAAAGTACAGTTTGGGATTTAATTCCATCTCTGCATCTCTTCCAACTAAGCTGTTCTGCCTATTCTATTCTAAATGATCTAAAGCTGGAGTCAAGAGCTCAAAACTCTAAAATTTTCCAAAAGTTCTGCACAGTTGCTTTACAAAAACTGCACCATGCAACTGACACTGACTGACCTTCTTCAAAAGTCATGAAGACCAATCACGACTGCCAGTCCTGTCATCCTGTCTACATTCTGGGAATCTGTCTACATTCCCTCTGTTTCTTCAACCAGTAATAGAAGATTGTGCAGTGGTAGCATGTAACTATTATACGGATGGTGAACAAGCCACAGAAAGATTCGGGCCCCTCTCCTGTAGGCCTCTTGGCATTGCAAGTGCCACCAGGAGTACAAAGCAGTTGCTCAGGAAACTCAGCAAAATCCTGCAATACAGCCAGGGGTGTCCCTCCAGGAAAAGGAAATTTTTTTTCAAAGTTGATCTTACTCCTTTGGAGATACTACCTCTAGGAGTGCAAAAGAACTCTTTGCATCCATTTCTTTAGACTCTGAGTATATGTCACTGCAGTAGTTTCTAATTACCTAATGGTCTGTTCAAACCCTGGCTTCTTTGCCAAGACTACTGTCAGGGAGACCAGCCAATGCCAGCCATGATTCTGACCCAGATGTCCACCAGTAATACACTAGGACAAACTCACTCCAAAGGCCAAACAGTTATTTGAGAATGCTTTCCAAGCAGTAGTGGAGCTGGACGAAAACCAGTGCTGTAGAAGTGGTCTTGAACTCACATGAAGCAATACCAAGTGTCTGGAAGGAACAAATCCTTCCAGTTACAAACACCACGATAATTCTAGGAAGTGGAAGGAGGTGAATCAGCAATCTAGTCAGATCTCTTTTGATAGCATTGATTGGCAGCCCTGGTCCTCAAGAGCAGAGAGGTGAAGTGGCCATGTGTCTGAAACAAACAGCTCTAGGAGCTGCTCCAAGACAATGAAACTGAAAACAGAAAAAGCAGAGCAAAAGTAATGGCAGGACTTGCTTCCACACAGGCCAAAATTCTGAAGCTCACGTCTACACATGAAAGCACCAGACATCAATCAACAGCTCCACTCCTCCCCCATGCAGAAAGGAAACATGCAAACAAAAGGGTGTGTGGTCTTTTGCAGGCACGCACTGCATTCAGGAGAGAATGATGCAAACCTGCCAATCCCCTCTGTGATCCTTTATTTGCCACACACTGCAGACCAAGTAAGGAAGACGCTTGCAAGAACTCAAAACAGAGGCATGGCTTAAGCAGCTGTCACAAGTCTGCCCATGCTTGGGCAACTATCTAATTATCTCCCAAACATCTCCCTCTCTACCTTGTCAGCACCTTATTCATAGAACCACTCTTGGTTGTTTTTTTTGTTTGTTTGTTTTGTTTTGCTCTTTGGCATAGCCACTTTTGTTGGGAAATACTCCTTTTGTTGAAACTAAAATGTTTTGCAGGACAATACTGTCCTGAGTCAACCTTTGCTAGCAAAGGCTCCCTAATTCACAGTGGACAATACCAAAGCCTTCCTGTAGAAGGAGACCTACATGTATATGAGAGATTTGGGTTCAGGTTTCTAGTCTGCTTTTCCGGACCAGAGACTTGAACTTGGCTCTCCCCCAGCATAGCTAAATGACTTGATTGGTGTAATTTCTTCTGGGAACAGTTGAAACTCTTTCACTCTAAGTGAATTAATAAGTACTTCTTTGGCAAGGACTCAGTCCTTCAGTTGCTACAGTACTAGGCTGTGGAAGATCCCAGATAAAATCTCTGCCTGCTCCAGTAAATATTTGCAGTAACCCACATAAGGATATTGACCACTTGGATACTGGCTATCCTACAAAATTTTTCTTTCCCTTTGACAAAGTTTCACAGAGTCCTGGTTTAATCACACATGGAACAGAAAATATATATATATATTAATCACAAAATAATTTGTTGGATTTGAGAAAATGAAACATACCGAGAAAAAGTATGGTCCACGGAGACTCTGGTAGACTTCGATTTCTGCCACAGACATATTACTTTCCAACTGGCCAACTGTAAAGTTGTTCTAGTCAAGTACTGCTCTGAACTGAGATTACAGAGGTCTTTATAAGGCCGTTCTTCTTGCTTACTCCAGGTTCATTAGCAAGCAGCCAGAAAGAGCTGCCATTTCTTCCAGCCAAATTAAGATGAAAAAGGAGTACCAATGGGAGTAGAATGATCTGAGAAAGCCTTACAACATTAATGCTATTAAATCATTGGTGGTGCCATTACAGCAGAAAGAAGGAAAGGGTAAAGGGCACAAAGTCGTTGCAAGGGTCACTGACCCCAGTCATAACCACTGTGGGAATACAGGGTTACTGCCAGGAAAGCAGCACTAGTATATACAATAGGATTGGCTGTGGCCTCAGCTCTGTGTGAAGCCAATTCCATTGGATGCACAAAAACAGCATAGGTAACTTAAACTCCTGTCCATAATGAGAAAGAAACAGGATGGTGCTGCATTTCTTTGGTGAGGGCCACACACAAATCTGGCTGTTCAAACAGCAAAGCTGTTGCCAAAGCAGCTGCACAGGGTTTTGCTTAGTCACCTGAAATCTTCTAATGGAAAATCTTACTATAAAGACCTCCCCTCAGCTTCCACATACTGTTCTTTCTCCTCCAAGTATCTCATATATTCTTGTGCCTGTTTTTCTGTTCTCCAAGTTAATTCATTTTAATCCAAAGCCTCTGAATATTTCCAGTCTTTCTCCTACCTTGGATCTGCAGGAGCAAAGAGGGGAAAAAACTGCAGACCTTTTTATTACTTGGACCTATTGAGACTTCCTTAGCAGTCTTCATTTCCCCCATCTCCCCATGTTGACTCCCATCAAGTAGTCAACACAGAAGGCCAAAATAGCTTACTTGCATTCTGGGTTGAGGAAGAGGGATCTAGAGCAGTGTGGATCAAGCAAATTCTTAATAATACTCAAACAAATCTCTAGGTGTAGATTGAGGGGCCGGAAAAGGTGATTTAAATACAGCAGGTTGGCTAGAGTTGGCATGCTGACTGAAATTGGCTGGTTGGAAATAAAGTGCAAGCTGTTAACAGCAGCTTTCTTCTTGTGGCTATAAACACGCTCATGGCTGAGGAGCACAACAAGGAAGAATGTTCTTGCAAGTTATATGCAAGACATCACTTGGTCATCTGGTTTGTTCTTTTTGAATACTGGCACAGAGAGGCACCACAGAGGTGTCTACCACCTCAGTATGTCTCAAGGACAAAGACAACAGGAATCTCTTTAGCATGTTGTTAGCTTCATAGAGTTATAATTAAGGGCAACGAGACTATGTGGATGATCTCCTTTACACTTCAGGCCATAGAACTACACTTCGAGCATAATGGTGGTAAGTTAAAATGACTCTTTCATTAAGGCACTGGATGGCACAGGGGATGTCTAAAATGAAAAACATCTTTGCTAGTGTTTCCAATAATTAATCATTTTTACTATTGAAAGAATTTACCTTATTAATAGTGTAAACTGCTCTAGTTTCCAGATGTTTGTTCCTATTATTTTTAAAGGGTCCCCTGATCATGGTGTTTAAAAAGTACATCTGGTATTTTTTCTTCGTGAAGGTACATCTGCATCACATAAGTCACTTCTCAATGTTTTTGAGACATTAAACTGAGTTTTCCTTGCTCATTACAAGTCATCTTGGTGCCTCTGCTGCACTCTCTTCAGTTTTTTTCCTCCTTTGAAAATCTTTGATACTAGAGCTATGTGCTATATGCTACTATAAGTATGCCAATGCCATTCATATAGATTAAAAATCACTCCTACTAACTGTTCCTGTGGTCAGCTCTAAGGAATGCAATAGCCTTTTCTCAATATATAGCTACAGAATGGAGGATTGCAAGATAAAGTACTTACTCCCAGGTGTATTACTTTGTATATGACTGCTAATGCTAATATATATTTTCTTAGAATTAGACCTTCCTCATAAGGATAATCATTTTATATAAAGTTTTTCTCTTATTTATCACCATATCACTCTGTGACATTGCAAATACTAAAACTCAGATGTGGTTTATAGTTACTTCCCAGTCATGGATGAACCTGTTGAATAACACTGAACTCGATATCAGTTCTTGCTGAATCCCCTGGATACTCTCTCATTCAGTGATACTTCCTACAAATGATGCCTTTGAGCTCTCTTAGCTAACCAGTTCTTAAGCCATTCAACAGACACTTCACTGATATCATGTAATGCTAAATTTTTAGCCAGACTATCATGCAGTATGAAGGCAAATGCTTTATTAAAGTCTACGTGCATTACGTTTACACAATTGCCTTTAACAATCCATTTTTTTGAGATTACATTCTTAAGATCAAGTTTGTTTGACAAGACCTAGTTTCCATAAAGCTATGTTGAATAACATTAATTATATTCCTTTTCTTTTGCAACTGACTCCCCTATCAGATTTTCCATTTCTCCTTTGTTATTTATTTTTTTTACTTCTGGCATACAAAATCAGGGCAGGATGAGGCCACAGCATGATTGGGAATGTAAAGTGAAAATTTCAGAAGAGGAGATGTGTGGTGATGTAGTTCCTCCCAAAGGTACCACCAAACAGTACACATAGGAAATCACAGCCCTCTTAGCTGATTTCTGTTCCATACCCAAGGTGAACCCTCTCCAGGTGACACCATAGTCCTTGAAATACAAAAGAAATCCTCAAATGGAACAAAAGCCAGTGTCAGTAATTCAGAGATTTCCTAAAGATACTGACTTGCTCATTTTGAAGTATTTTCACATTTTGGAGGTTTTTTTAACACTCTTTTGTAGAAACCAATGGATTGGAGAGGCTTCTGGATCCTCACATGATACACAAGCATATTGTTCTTTACAAACATAAGGCAAAAATATATTATGCATGTGCCTGGTTCTGCAAAGGTTAAATAAACTACACAGAACTCTGCAGGGTTTTTGTCTAGCATTTACAGGTTTGGAAATCTCTTCCCACCTTGGGCTAGATTAGGTGATCTTCTACAAACAGAGAAACCTTCCCTTAAGAGAATTAATTGGTTTACATTAAAAAAGTAAAGGCAAAAATCACAGAGCTAGAGAACTGAAAAGGGATTTCAGTTCTGAAGCTTTGTAAAACCTTTAAAGTTCTACACTAGCAAACAGGAGTTGATGACCTAGTATGACCTTGCAGCAGTCACGTAACCCAGTTCTAGGCACGGGGGGCCCCCATCAGTCAGTTCAGGACTCAAGACTCTGAACTGCCTTATAGTACAGCGGGTGGGACATTTGAAAACATACCTAAGTGCTTTGGGGAGCTCTGAGAAAGTTACTACAGGACTGCAGAATATTGGTGCTCATGCACCAGACAGCCAGAGTTTGGTGCCAGATCCATCCCCTGTACACAGACCTGTACTCTAGACTCTCAGCTCTCACCATGTTCCTCAATCTCCTCCAGTTCCAGAGGGCTTCAAGTCTGTAAAAATTTGTGTAATCAGGTGGCACCTGTAAGAAACCTGACATCACAGCCTGCCTTTCCTACCTCTGCACTCTGTGGTCTCTCTGCAGCTTTTGGCAATGTCCTCAAGAGGTGGAGGAATTCAGGATCTCTGTTTAAAAAGTACTTCTCAGCTGCAGCTGGATACTCAGCATTTTCCTGTCCATCTGTCACTATATGACTACACAGCAGAGTTCAGGAGCAAAACCTTCCATTGAGGCAGAAAGAAAAAAAAAATACCTTCAGGACACACAAGTTACAGAAAGTCATTCACAACCTTGCTTGCGTTAGCAAGTCCCCTGTAAGCACCTAAGTGTCCAAGCTCTTCACTGCACAAAATAACCAGAACTGCCAATCTTCTTTCTAATGTACCAGCCACGTTTTGTATTTTCCACTGCTGTCCAGGGATGTGTTTTTTCCCAGTTTCCTCCAGACTCCCTCAAGAACAGCAGAGCAGCTCAGACCTGAGAAGCCACAGAGCACACGGGGCCGGGATGAGAGCTCCTTAGCTCCTGCCTCTAACCCGCCTCTCTCCAGGCTAACCGCAGCTCCGCCGGGCACAGGAACCTCTCCTCACCCAGCTCCCGAGCTCGCCGGGAGAGCGGCGCCACCAGGCCCCGGCCCCGGCCCCGGCCCC